>NC_087087.1:25050515-25117263 GCF_036172545.1 Culicoides brevitarsis
TTCGATATTTTGAGGATTGTTTCTGTCATTTGAAGGTTTTTGATCGTTGAATACTAAAATTTTTGTCAAAAGTTTTGTACCTGAATTTTTTTATGAAATTGTTAATGAATTGAGTCATTGTCAGGTTTTGTATTGTAGTAAAAAAAATTCCATGAAGTCATATTGAGTTGGCTCTAAATAAATGCTTCTTTGTTATAGAGCTCGATTAAGCAACCAATAAACTTACATCTTTCTTCGAGTCAGTTAGGATCATTAAGAACTTTGCAATTAAGATGTTTGTCATATGAGCAAAAGTCAGATAAACTCTTAAGGTAATCTCAGGTAATCATTCTATTTGCTATATCATTTTTTGTTTAAACCTAGAGGTCTTGTTGCTTATTTCTAATATTTTTCTTTTTCCTCCTTTCACTGAAGTAAACATATTTTGTGGTATATCTAGTACCGAGTTGTTACTGATGTTTCATGAGCTTAAAAAAATCCATCAAAGTCGAAGGGTATGGTACTTTGAACTTTTATGCAAGTTAGATTTCAGACAGTGTTCTTTGGTTGATTCTTTCAACAATTATTTGGTTCGTCTTATGTTACTTTTAGAATTCTGATTTGTATCCGATGAAAGACATATTCCAACTTTTGGTTTTTAAATAAATTTTAGCTTAAGTGTTGATCAAATTGATTCTTAATCTTTCAAAAAAACTGAAATTTAGGTTATTAGCTAGAAATATTCATATGCTGTCTTTTTTTGTTTAATATTGCCTTTTTCATCTTGTTTATTTTTTATAAATTTCGTTTAAATTGTTGATTTCTTTTTTGAAGTTCTCCCAATTAAGTTTGACCTAAAAAAATAAAATTTAATTTTTAATATAATTAAAATAAAATCTTATACTTACACAAAAAAGTCACAATTTTCCGTTTTAAAACAAAATTTAAAAAAAATCCAACTTATCGAGAACCTACCTGTAAAACTGGAAAGCACGCGAAAAATCCCCTCCCTTCCAATAACTGTCCGTATAAATAGTCGAGAGAGAGCATTTTTCAGGTTACTTCGGTCCAGTCGTTCGTTTTAAACACATCAACTTTTGTGAGTTTAGGCAATTTTGTCTTCACCACATAATAAAGAATATAAATAAACAGTGAATAATCATTAAAAAAAGCTCTTCGACGGTAACGCTCTGCCTAATTTCTTCATATTTTATATTATATATATATATTATCATAATAATAATCAATCCAAAATAATATATTATATCATAGTAATGTTGTAACATATTTTTCACGACATATTTTCTTCGAGTGCCTTGCTTCGTATTCAAATTACAAAACCTTCACACACGCGAAATCCCTACAAAAAAAGTAAAAATTGTGAAATTAAGTGAAATTTTTTGGTATTAAAAACGCACATTTTCACGACACAAAAAAAATTCTTAATTTTTTCTTCCTCCGTGACGTTAAGCTACTGCCTTCGTTACGTCATCGCGTCACTTCCGCAATAAATTTCGTTATCAATCGCCTTCGACGTAATTTTTAATTGAAATTTGCATCGAAAACGCGTCAAAAACACAAAATTTTCTCCGAAAACTAACAACGGCATCCATTTTACAAGCCGCCAAACTATCGGCCATTTTTGATTCACGTAGTTCACGTATACGCTACACACAAACACGTACACACAGAAACATAACATGAAACAAAACACGAAAGATGCGCGTGAGTCGGTTATTCTTCCTGGTTTGACACGAACAAAAAATAAAACAAAAATTTAAAAAGCGAATCGAAAGAAAATTAGCTCTACGAAAAAATATGAGACTTCTGTAATTTTTTTAGTGTTATTTTTTTTAAATATTTTATTTTGTTTTGAAATTTTATTATTATTTTTTTGATTAAATGTTTGTGCTTTGCCAGCACCGATATTTTTTATGGGCGACTTTGGGTTATTTTTGCATGCTGCGTTCAATGTGTGTTCAATTTCCCCATTTCTCTGTTTTTTATAAAAAAAAAATCGAACAGACATCTGGGATTTTATTAAAAAACAAAAAATATTTAAAGCTGATCTGGCAAATTTGACGTGATTCGCTCAAGTTTTGAGAGCAAAAAAATAGAAAAAAATTTTTTTTAGTCAGAATTTGTCAAAAGAAGCAACATCACAAGCCTTTCTTCTGTATTCTTTTTTGCGGTTGTTATTTTTTTATTTAATTGTATATCTGCTCTACACCTCCTACCTCTCTACAAAATAAGTCTTCAAACCAAAAATTATCATTTATTTGTACGAAAAACCATATTTGCAATATAATCGACAGCTACGAAATCGACGAGAAAGCTACGATCTACGACTACAGTTCTTCGATTCTTATCAGAGACAAAAGTAAAGCTATCTACGGCTACGTAAATTTTGCGAGAGACTTACGCTACTGCTACGAAACAAAAAAGCTACAATGGGTGATCAACAACGTGGTACACGAGTTTACGTCGGAAACTTGAATGACACCGTCAAGAAGGAGGATTTGGAAGACGAATTCACCAAATACGGAAAATTGAACTCTGTCTGGGTTGCTCTTAACCCCCCAGGTAATTATAATTTGAAAATAAAAAAAAATAAATTAAAAAAAAAAAATTAAAGAAAAAAATTTAAATTAAAAAAAAAAAATTAAAAATTAAAAAAAAAATAATTTAAAGAAAAAAAATTAAATTAAATTTGTTAAAAAAAAAAAATAATATTTTCTTGAAAAAAAATTAAAAAAATAAAAAAAAATTAAATAAATTTTAAAAATTTTTTTAAAAATTATTTAAAAAAAAATAAAAAAATAAATTAAAACAAAAATAAAAATTAAATTAAATTAAATTTTTTCTTTAAAATTAAAATTTAAACTCAAAATAAATGAATAAAAATTAAAAAAAATAATTTTTTTCAACAGGTTTCGCTTTCGTCGAGTTCTCCTCGAAGGAAGATGCCCAAAACGCTTGCGACACCTTGAACGGTCAAGAGTGCTTGGGCAGCACCTTGAAGGTCGAGATTTCTCGTCCTCGTCGTCAAGGAGGCGGTGGTCGCTTCGGCGGCGGCGGCGGTGGTCGCTTCGGAGGCGGTGATCGTCGCGGAGGATCCGGTGGCTTCGGCGGAAGACCCGGCGGTTTCGGAAATCGCGGTCCCGGAGGTCCTCGTCGCTACAACGATGGCGGTTCGGGCGGCGGATTCAATCGTCGTGACGAATTTGGATCTGGCGGCTCCGGTGGTTTCGGCGGCGGCAACAGATTCGGATCGGGCGGCGGTGGCGGCGGCGGTTATCGCAGCCGATCTCCCCAAGGACAAGGAGGTCCACGACGCTTCTAAATCATTACCATTCATCGTATTTATATTTAATCGTATAAATATACACACATGCCCACAGATAACTTTTTAGCCGTTAAGTCTCAGATTTACATTTTTCACAAACACACAAAAACTCTCTCTCACTTCATTAAAAGAAAACAAAAAATATTTTAGAACGATAGATGACAAAGAAAATTACTTAGCATTCATTACCAAAAGCATTTCTATGTACTACGATTAATTTTTTTAATCATGTTCACAACAAAAAAAAATCATTTTAAGTATAAGTCGCGTTAAAGTTAAGAAAAAGATGAAGAATTGTGTCAATCGGTCCTAAGCTTTACTTGTGTCTCTGTAGAATCTCGAACGAACTGACGATTTGTTGTAGCTTTTGTCGCTTCCAAAAAAAAAATTTACAAAAAAAAACATTTGAAATTCTACAGAACTCGACAGAAAAGAAAATTGCACACACACACACGCGATAAAAAGTCATCCAAATGTTTTAATTATATTCTTTATCGAATTGAATTGAAATGAATGTCAAAAAACTTAAAAAATATCCAGAAATAAAAAAAAAATCGCATAAAACTGACTTCGTATTCACAATTAAAAATTAAAAAAAAAATTATCAAGATTTTTACCAAAAAATAAAAAAAAATGTACAGAGCGTAGCAAAAAACACAGGAAAAAATGTAGCTTATCTTCGCGCGTTGAAAAAAAAATAAGAAAAAAATTGTACGTCTCGTCGAAAATTTGCGTCTGCTGCGCTTTGAATGCAGTATTAATCACACCGAAAAATAAATAATTTTTTACGTCAAAAAAAAAACTTATTTAAGGCAGGCAGACACACACAATTTAAGTTACTTATTTAAGTTTCGTGTGAACAAAAAAAATAATTACTCAGCAAAAAATTATGATTATCAGAGAACATAATAAAATGATCGTGAATTGAAGTACAAAAAAAAAATGTTTTTTTATTTTTTGAAAAATAGATTTTTGGTCAAAAGTTTGATAAAAAGGTTTGTATTTTTTGCCGATGGTTTAAGATTAAATTTCGACAAAATCAGAAATTTTTTTATGATTTTCAGAGAATTAATTGATTTTTCTAAAATTTCGCAAATTTTTATGATTTTTTTTATTTCTTTTTAAAACTAATGTACTTTTGACTTAACATGATTTAAATTTAAAAAAAAATATTTAACTTAAGCTTAAGTTTGAAAATAAATAAAAAATCTTTAACTTTTCAACCATATTTTAGAAAAAAATACGAAAAAAGTTTAAAATTTTATAAATTTTTAATTAAGTTTTTTTAAGTCAACTTAAGAAATTTTTACATAATATTGATCAATTTAAGAATAATTTTTTCTATTTTTTTAGCTTATTTCTAAAAAACTTAAATTTTTACTCTTAAAAACTTACTTAATGTTAAATTCCATAAACTTAAAAAAAACTTGATTAAAACTAAAGTAATCTAAAAATACTTAGAATAGTTTAGGCTTAAGTTTACTTTTTTTTTTTGAAAAAATTGATAAATTAAGATTTTTAAGTTAACTTAAGAGATATTTTTGCTTAAAATTGACTTAAATTTAAGAAAAAAGTCAATAATATTTTTATTTTTTTAAAACTTAAAAGTAAACTTAAACTTTAAATTAAAAAAATTATTTTGACTTAAATTGACTCAAAATGACTTAAGCTTAAGTTAAAAAATTTGTCAAAACTTAATTAGCTTCTTCAATGATTTTTGAAAATTTTGGCAAATAATTTAAATTTTTTTTGAAATTAACTTAAATCAAATATAAGTGACTTTTACTTAAGCTTAAGTCATGTTAAGTCTGCTTAAAACCAAATTTTTCACTTTTATAACGAAAAAAATTGATAAAAATTTATTTAAGAAATCTAACAAATAATTAAGTCATAAATAATTAACGGAACCAGCAGTAAAAACAGCAATCGTATTATCACCATTTTTCACAGCTTTCAATTCCTCCAGCGACACATTTTTAATAGAATGAAACTCAACTTTACGAATTGCTTTTCCATGCTTCAAGACGTATTTTAGTCCCTCTTCCGTCACTTTTGAGCTTTTACTGCAACACGTGGCGATATTTTTTAGTCTTTTACACTCGTCAATGGCAGCAAAAATCATCTCGTCAGTAGCGCGCGACACAAAAGAAACTTTTTCCAAAACTGGAAAATTTTTCATAAATTTTCGAAAACTTTCTTCTGTGCAGTCATCGTCTAAATTTACGTTTAAACTCGTTAATTTTGTCATTTCCTTCCATTTTAACAAACAATTTTCGTTGATTCTGAAGGAATTTAGTGACAACGAGTGCATTTCCGGGCTGAATTGCGTCTCAAGTACTTCTGAGTCTTCGGTTGGACCAAATTTCAGCCTCAAATGACGGAGATTCAAGCAATTTCGGGTCATTACTTGCAAATGACGGTTCAAAAATGGGAGATTCGTCTTAAAATCCTGCAATTTCGGGTAACTTTCACACAAATTCGACATGCAAACCATGCAGGGATCCAAATTTTTCTGATAAATGTGAAGAAAAGTCAAGTTCGGGTTGTCCAAACGTTCGTGGATGAAGAAACAACTTCCGTCAGCGGATGAATTGTAGTTAATAATGAGCTTTTGTAGGGATTTTTGAGCTGCCAGAGCTTTCAACTGCCTTGCGTCGTACGAAAAATTCTCAATTTCAAGACTTTTTAGGTTTTTAAAGCCTGAAACGGGAATAAATCCATCAAGTTTGAGCTCCAAGTTGGTAATTTTCGGAAAAATCATCAAAACTGAGTGAATTTTTGCTTCATTTTGTGCTTCGGGCAAGGTAAGACTCAATTTCCGAAGTCTCTCGAAAGGACATTGGTCGGTAAGTAACGTCTGAATATCGTTATTTGACAAAGAAATTCCTAATTTTGTCACTTTTTGGGCATTTTCTTTGATTAAATTCACCAAATCTTGATTGTTCATTGAATTACTTTTGATTTGCAGCTCATTTAATGTCTGATTTTTTTCCAGAAACGCCTTTAGAGCATCCAGCGGTCCCTGATATCGATCCAAAATGACACTCAGCTTCCGTAATTGCGATAATTCCGTGTTGAACTGATAAAAAGTCTTCCAATTGGCATTTGAAATGAGCTTTAATTCACGTAATTCGGGAAAATCCTTCAAAAAATCCTTTTTATCGTCCTTGACAAGTCCCGTGGAACGAATTTGCGCCGAATGAACGTCTTTTCCGAGATGAGACCAGAGATCCGGGTGCTCGTCAACACTTTTAACGCTGTCTAAACGGACTTTTTTGTACTTTAAACGACTATTTTTCACCAAAAATTGGCACGTGTCTTGATTTTTGAGCAATTTTTCGTTGACATAAAGTTGCCGATCTGCGTCAAAAGTTGATTTTCGTAACAATTGAAGCCATTTACGACAAACTGTGGAAGCAAGTAACCGACTTTGAGGCTCCAGATGCTCAAAAATCTCAAGCAACACCTATTTTTGGACGAAAAATTGATAAAAATTCAAAAAATTATCTTAAGGGGACTCACCTCAGGTGGCAAATTATCAATTTGCAACATTTTCCTTGTCTCAAGAGATACTTAATCGATTAATTTTTTGATTGAAATGATTTCAATTCCATCGATTACCGCTCAATTTATACGAAATTCGCCATAATAGACTGATAAGATAGTCAATTGTTTACAGATTGGACAAAATTGATAAAGAATATGGGAATCGCACGCAAGAATGCAAGATTTGTAGTTCGTTCGTGCGATAAAAATTCGCAAAATTCACGATTCGAGAGTAAATTTTATCATTTTTTGAGGAGTTTGTCATTCTCATTTCCTTCAAAGCTTATTTTTGTCACAATTTATCAAGAAACTGGACGATAAGAGAGTAATCAACGAGGTCAAAATCGGCAAATGTCAAGTTATCTTATCAGGAATTGCAATTTGATTTGCAAGATTACAAGCAGAATTGTCAGAATTTGGGGGGATTGACATTTTAGAACAGAAATTTTCCATTAAATGAAAATTAAATTTGCAAATTCTTAAAAAAAATCTCATAAATGTATGAAAAATTTTATTTTACTCTAAAAAATGCTTCATTTCAACCATTTTTCAATGCCATCCATATTATTAGCCAACCACTTGATATTATTCGACACCTTCTCCAGTGCCTGCTTTCGTGCTGCCTCTCCTGCTCCCGCTTCCGGATATTTCGCGAAAAAGTCTTTCATCTCTTGCAATTTCGTTTCCGTGCTAAAACGTGACGTAATCGACGGAATCATGCGACCCAAATACCGTTCATTGATGCCAAATCGCTCCACAAGTTCGGGCCACTTCATTCTCACGTAATCCCAAACGATGTTCTCGCCGATGCGATTATTGGCGATTTGTTGCACGCACGAGAAATAATCCTGCCCGCGAACATTTTTCTCGTCGTAGCAATAAAGTAAGTACCGATTGAGGATCCACGGGACCTGAATTGCACTCAGGGCGGACATTAACTTGACTTTTTCCTGTGCATCTTGCTCTTGCACGAAAATTTCCCACACTTGATTCCAAATTTGCTCGTTTCCGACGGTTTGCATGCCGTAGTAGTAGACGGTGCCGCGTAAATCTGGATGAGGTTTTTTCGAAGGGTTTTCAAGCCATTTTTGGAACATCGCAGTGACGTTCGTTAAGGCTTGTTGATGCCCGAAACTGCAAGCGAGTGATAAAATTGTGGTACGGAAGTGACTGAAAATATATAAAAAAAAAAATTAAAAAATTTAGTTTTAAAATAAAAATAAGAAAAAATTAAAAAAAAAAAAAATAAAAATAAAAATAAAAAAAAAAAATAAAAAAAAAATAAAAATAAAATAAAAATAAAAAAAAAATAAAATAAAAATAAAAATAAAAATAAAAATAAAAATAAAAATAAAAATAAAAATAAAAATAAAAATAAAAATAAAAATAAAAATAAAAATAAAAATAAAAATAAAAATAAAAATAAAAATAAAAATAAAAATAAAAATAAAAATAAAAATAAAATAAAAATAAAAATAAAAATAAAAATAAAATAAAATAAAAATAAAAATAAAAATAAAAATAAAAATAAAAATAAAAATAAAAATAAAAATAAAAATAAAATTAAAAATAAAATTAAAAATAAAAATAAAATTAAAAATAAAAAATCAAAAAAATAAAAATAAAAATAAAAATAAAAAAATTAAATTAAATTTAAAAAATTCTAAAAAGTATAAAACAAGTGAGGCTCAGCAAAAATTAATTTAATTTTTTTTTTAATTATTTTTTTTAATTTTTTTTTTTATCTAAATTATTTTATACTTTTTTATTTTATTTATTTTTAGAATTAAAAAAATAAGCATTTTTTCAGAAGATTTCAAGTTAAAAAAAATCAGAAATAAAAATTAAAAACAGAACATAAAAAAATTTAACTTTCAAAAAAATTAAATTAAAAAAATTCATTTAAGAATGAATTTCAGTACAAAAAAAAAATTAAAAAAAAAATTAATAAAAAAATATTTTTTGATAATTTTTTTTTCTAATATTGAACGAAAACCTTTAAAAAAATTAATAAAATAAAAAAATAATTACTTCTCTTGATATTGCGTGTGATCGACATTCCAACTTAAACCTCCAACCGCAGCATCTACCAGCTTTTCTCCATATTTCCTGAACTGCGGATAGAGTTCCGTGTAATAAAGCAAACTTTTGATCGACTTTAATCGCGTCGCAGCAACTTTCCATGGCACAAAAGACCTTTCATTCGCCAAAAATTGCGTCAAATTTAAAGGAACTGAGAACGGAAGTTGCGTTGCGTCTGCCAAACTAAAAGCATCGTTCAATAAATGCGCTCGATCGACCGTTGACATGACATTCAAGTCCTTCACGAGAGCATTTGTGAGTTTTTCCCACATTTCTTCGTCATAATTGACGCGATAATACCCGATTTGGTCCTTGTTGAGCTTCAACCAGGCAGTTTCAGGCGCAACTTTGATCGTAATCGACTTTTGATCGCGTTTCAACCACGTTCGCGTGACATTTTTATCCGTATCCGTGAAATAAGTCACCGGCACGTCCCATTTATAGCCGAATTTCGACTCGGGTTTGCTGGGATCGTTGTTGCTGTCGGTCAAAAAGCGTTTTTGCTCGACTTGGAACTCGTTGCTGGCGATGCGTGTCACACTTAGTACTGGATATCCCATTTGCTCGGTCCATGTCGACATAATTTCCTTGACATTCAGGTCCAAATGCAACGCATCGATTTCCGTTAAGAGATCGTCAGTCACTGCGTTGTCGTATTGGTGCTTTTTGAGGTAGTTTGTGACACTCAGTTGGAAATTTTTGGGTCCGATGAAGTCTTCGAGCATCCGGATGACGGAAGCGCCCTTGCTGTAAGTGATGGTGTCGAAAATTTCCGTTATCTGGTCGGGCGTTTCGACAGTTTGGACGATTGCGTGGGAAGCAGTGGTCGCATCGAGGTTCATGACGCCATGCAAGTCGTCGAGAACGAATTGATCCATCTAAAAAAAAATTTTTCAATTATTTTCTTATAAAAAAATTGATTTTTTTGAAATTGTTTTCTTATAAAAAATTAATTTTTAAAATTAAAAATGATTAAAAATTGATTTTTAAAATTAATTTTTGATAAAAAATAAATTTTTAAATAAATGTCTATGATAAAAAATTGATTGTTAAAAATTATTTTTCGATAAAAAATTAATTTTTAAATTTTTTTGGTAAAAAATTGATTTTTTAAAATTATTTTTTTTAATGAAAATTAATTTTTAAATTATTTTCTTGATTAAAAATTGATTTTTTATATTATTTTTTTGATAAAATTTGATTTTTTAAATTATTTTTTTAACAAAAGTTGATTTTTTTTATTTATTTTTTGATTAAAAAGGAATTTTTAAAATTATTTTTTGACAAAAAAAATAATTTTTTACCATATTCCAGTCACTTAAAGCCGCTTGCATGCCTTTGTACTCGATGTAACTCGCAAATCCTTCATTCAACCAAAGGTCATTCCACCATTTCATCGTAACTGCAAGAAAAATCAAATGAAATTTTGATATTTTTAGTTGAAAAATTGATTTTTACCTAAATTTCCGAACCACATGTGAGCTAATTCGTGCGCCAATACGGTAGCAACTCGCTGTTTGTTTGCTGTTGAGCTCACGTTTTCATCAAAAAGCAAATTTGTCTCACGGTACGTGACTGAAAAGGTGAAAAAAATTAAAATTAATTTTTCAGATCACTTCTTTTAAGTTTTTGACAAAAAACTCAAAAAATTACCAAGTCCCCACGTTTCCATTGCGCCACTCACAAAATCCGGAATCGCCGCCATATCCAACTTCGGTAACGGATACGGAATCCCAAAATACTGAATGTAGTACTCGATGATGTCCTTTGCCGTGTTTACCGCAAATCCCAATTTCTCAACTTGAGGCGGCGTCGAAAAGCATCGCAGCTTAAACGGTTCTCCGATGCCTTTTGTGTCAACCATTACCTCTTTATGCAGAAAATCTGCCACTATAAACACCGTCAAGTACGTCGACATGGGCACACTTTCCGCAAAACGAACAATCGTTCGGTCTCCAACGACTTCGGAGCCAATTTCGTTCATATTGGACAGAGCCAGGTACTCATCGTCGTTCGGCTTGGCAAGGCTGATACTGAATTTTGCCTTCATTTGGGGCTCATCGAATGATGGGAAGGCTTGACGGGCGTATGTTGGCTCGAATTTTGATGTAGCAATCGTTCTAAAAGTTGAAAAATAAGAAAATTTTATTAAAAAATTGATAAAAAAAATTTTTTTTAAAAAGTTTGAAAATTTTTCCCAGTACACATTTTCAAATTTTACCCCAATGCACATTTTAAAAATTTTTTCCGATGCACATTTGCCTAAAGTTTATTATTAATATTATTTTCTAATGTAAATTTTAAATGTTTTCAATGCATATTAAAAGACCTTTGTACATTCCGTAATTTTGCCCAATGCACAATCAGCTCCAATATATGTACATTATAACTTGGACCCCAATGCAAAATCTAAAATTTAACCCCTAAAAAATCTAAAATTTTAAAAATTTGTTCTAAAGTGTATTCGAAAATATTTCCCAATGCATATTCTAATATTTTGCCCCAATGCACATTTTAAAATTTTGCCCCAATGTACATTTTAAAATGGACCACAAACACAATTTCTAAAAAAATTCCGTATGCATATTTTTAAATTTTTTCCTATTGCACATTCTTTAATGTTACCCCAATACACATTTTGAAATTTTGCTAAGTAAGTTTAACCCAATGTACTTTATAATATTTTGCCCCAATGCATATTTCGAAAAAATTTCCCTATGCATATTCTAAAATTTTGCCCCGATGCACATTCTAAAAAATTGCCCCAATGCATATTCTGAAATTTTAAAAAATTTAATTTGTCTAATACAATTCTAAGATTTTTGCCTAATGCGTATTCTAAACTGTTTTTTCAATGGACATTCTGAAACTTCACCCTCATGCCCTTTCAAAATTATTGTCCCAATGCACATTTTAAAATTTTGCCCCAATGCACATTTTAATTTTTATAGAATAAAAAGTCACCTGGTCTCATTGCGTCGCGTATCCAAGTACGTGCTACTGTAAAAACCAACAATTCGCTTATCCAATCGTCCGTCAAATTCCATTTTTATTTCATAATCGCCCGCAACGAGTGATTTCTCCGGCTCAATTACAAAATATTCGTATTTTTCGTACGGAAATGTCTGCAGCAAATTAACCTTGTGTGCCGCTCCATTGGCATCGACTTTGAGCAGCGCCGTGCTCGTGACGTTTAGCTTGTTCGCGTGCAGCGCAATATACGGAATTGCCTCCTCTACCTTAATTTGAATCCTTACTTTGCCACTAAAGGCATTTGTTTTCAAGTCCGGCGCCAGAAACAGATCATAATGAACCGGCTTTATTTCACGCGGAAGACGAAAAGTCAGGAGATTGAGAACTTTTGATGCGACTTTGTTCATTTTTGGTTCGTTGTTGACTGAATTAATCCACGACGACGGCGATAAGTTTTCGAGTATTTTGGCACTTTTGATTAAACTATCGATGCCACTCACGTCGCCGCTGTCAGCTGTTTGTTGTTTTCGCGTGACAACGACGAGAGAAACGAGCAAACTGAGTGCAATCAAGAAGAGACACGCACAAACACTCAGTAACGTGCAAATAACGAGATGCCGTTTCTCGAGTTGTCTTTGAATTTTTGCCAAATTTATCTGTTGCACTCCATGTTCCTGCCCTAGAATGTCCGTTTGGGATGTCGAGTGAGTCGGAGGTGACATCCTTTTTGAAAATTTTGTTCGTTAATTCGACTTTTTGACACTCAGTTCAACGATTTCTTTGGTAAAATTCGTAAATAAAAATTATTTTTTTATTTTTTAATCGCACGTGTAGCTGTCCCGTCAACGTGAAACCCGAAAAGCGACTAAAGAGTGTGTGGTTGAAAAATTTCTGTGGAGCAAAAAAAAAAAAAAATATAAATGATTATCACATCGATCGTGTTGAGGTGTTTGCGATTTGTATATGGTTAAATGGTGTGTTGTGGTTAATTAGGCAGGTAAACTTGGTTAATTTTTAATTTAAACTTTGATTTTTTTTAATTGATGAACAAGATTTTCGTTAAAAGTTAAAGGTAAGATCATATACATTTTTAGAAAAAATTTGACAGTTAAAGTTTTTGAAGTTTGTGAATGAAATTTGAAATTTTTGACAGTTTCAAGACTAAGAATTTTTGAATTTTGACAGAATTTATTTAAAATTTTAAAAAAATATTTATTAGAAATTATTTAAAATATGAAAAGTTTTCATTTTAAAATTTAAAAAAAATCATTAAACTGTCAAGGGGTCAAAAAATAATTAATAAATAATAAATAATTTAAAAAAAATAAATAATTTAAAAAAAAATAATTAAAAAAAAAATAAATAATTTAAAATAAAAAAAAATTTTAAGAAATTTTAAGTCAATTTGGTACAATTTCAACAATTTTTTTTTAAAATTGAAATTAAAACTTTTAAAATGTTCAAAAATTTTTGCAATTTTTGCTTGATCATACAAACATGCAAAATTATTTTTAAAAATTGACATCTGCCAAAATTTTTAATAAATCTCAAATTTTTGTCTTTTTAAGGCATTTTGTATTATTTTTTTTAAATATTCAATTTTTTTTTTAGTACTTTTCAAAACCAAAACTTGAAGCTTTGATTCTAATTCTACTCTAACTGCGAAATTTGTCGTATAACTGCTATAGAATTACGTACAGGACATACTTATACGAATATAGTTTGCACGATTGTACGAAGGTCTGTAGTATACTTACGAAATTTCGGTATTACGGTACGACAAATTTCATCTCTTGTACCGTAATACCGAAAATTTGTAAATTTTAATTTAATTTTAATTTAATTTTAATTTAATTTTAATTTAATTTTAAAATTTTTTAATTTTAATTTTAATTTAATTTTTTAATTTTAAATTTTAATTTAATTTAATTTTAATTTTAATTTAATTTTTTAATTTAATTAATTTGAATTAAAATTTTAATTTTAATTTTATTTTAATTTAATTTTAATTTAATTTTAATTTAATTTTAATTTAATTTTAATTTAATTTTAATTTAATTTTAATTTAATTTTAATTTAATTTTAATTTAATTTTAATTTAATTTTAATTTTTTCAATTTTAATTTAATTTAATTTTATTTATTTTTTTATTAAAAAAAAACCATCATCTCTACCTAACAATTTTTTTATACAAACAAAAAAGGTTTTATTTAAATTTTTATCATTCATTCAGTGGAGCAGCGCGCAAAGTAACTTGATACACTCACATACAAAAAAAAGCCAACAAAAACAAAACTCCTTCATTAATCACTTCTCAGATTTCCACACAAATGACAATAACTGTCGTCTCATGTTTGATCCACTTAAGTCAAAGCTATATTTTGTGGTAATTCACTTTTCTCTCTCTTTCTTATTATTTATTTATCAATTTTTTTTTTGCAATTCATCACTCAATCATTCACAAGTCCATAGACGGCGTGCATTGCTACCTGCCCAATTATAGTCGAAATTGCCATAGAAGCGCGTTGAAAAATAAATAAAAATTTGTATTTATTACACACTTGATTGAGTAACGTTACAACATCATAATTGTGAATGAATAATTGTGGCGAACGAACTTGTGGATGACAAAACGAAAGTGAATTTTGAATAGCAATAAAAATTATAGTAACACACTTTTTTTTAATACTGATGGAATTTTATCAATTTATTAGGAACTGTTTTTTTAACTTCCCCTCAAAAAAAATTTTTTTTTTGTTTGAAAAGTAAACAACACGAAACATGTGTTGACGAGTTGAAATTAAGTGAACGACTATGCAATTTTCCGTTCATGTTCAATTTCAAGCCGAACAAAAGAATTTTCGCTCCAAAGTGACGTCTGTCTGTGTCTCATGCAGATGCAATCAAGTAAAATGGCAATAAATTGATCAAACACGCGACTTAAAAAATACGTAAGAGAATTAATGAGTTGTATCAATGCAATAAATTCGCAGATTTGCAAGTCGTACAGAGAACTATCGAGTTACAACATATTAATGTTAAGGTTATCGTTTACAAGTTTTTTTCTTTATGAGCATGTTTCTATCGTAAATTTGCGTGGATGTAATGAGAAAGCCTTGTTTTAGTGACATAATTTGATGGAAAGCAAAAGTAACGAATTTTTATGGAGTTTTTGCACTCATAAACTCGATGGATTTGAAAATTTTCGAAATTTGAAATAAAATTTTCGAAATTCGAAATAAAAATTTTCGAAATTCGAAATAAAAATTTTCGAAATTCGAAATAAAAATTTTCGAAATTCGAAATAAAAAATTTCGAAATTCGAAATAAAAAATTTCTAAATTCAAAATAAAAATTTTCGAAATTCGAAATAAAAATTTTCGAAATAATAATTTTCGAAAATTCAAAATTTTATTTCGAACTATGAAAAAAAATTATAATTCGATCAATATAGGTACCTAGTTTGAGTTTTTCGAAAATCATTTAAAATTCTTTAAAAAATTTCAAAACTATAGAATTTTCGAAAAATCGTTTTTTAATTAAATTCTTATAAAATTCATTTGTTTTAGATTAAAATAGATTTTGTAAAAATTCTGTTAAATTTTTCTTTTTCCTAGAAAACTCTCAAATTTTCGAAAATTCTTTCAAAATCTCTATTTTTCAAATAGCTTTTTTAATTTTTTTTTCCAAATCTTATTATTTTAGGTATACTTACATTTTTGAAAATCTTCAATCTTATTTTCTGAAAAAAAAAAATCAAACGTTAAAATTTCGAATTTTGTTATTTTAAAGAATTTCTAGAAAATAATTTTAGATTTTTTTAGAAAATCTTTCTGAGTCTTCTTAAACTTTTGAATAAAATATTTTGTTGAAATTTCTTAAATTTTCTAAAAAGATTTTACAATTTGTTTTAAAAACTTTTCGAAAATAATTTTAAAATTTTCGGAAATCATTTTAAAAATTTTCGAAATTGATTTTAAAAATTTTCGAAAATCAATTAATAAATTATTTCGAAAATTAATTCAAGAGTTTCTACGAATCATTCCACAAATTCGGATTTTTTTAAAATTTTCCTTAGTTCATCTTAAAATATTTAAAAAAAATTTTTCCAATCAAAATAATATTTTTTTCAAAATTTCGAAAAAAAATAAATAAAAACTCAAAAGAAAAATTCTTTTACTAAAATATGTTTGTTCATTTATTCACTAATTAAACTGTTTTGTTTTAATACTTCTTACAAATAGTTTCCTAATTTCTAAAGAATGCACTTGATCAAATCCATTATGATAAATTTTTCCTAAAATCTTGGAAGTTCATCATCACTCACTTTTTTTTAACATACTAATTAATAATTGCACCATTTGTTTACTTAAAATAATTTTTAGCACCATAAAATTACTTTTTTTTTCTTTGACTTTATTCGTTGCTTCTGTTTTTTGGTTCTATTTGGATAACTTGAAGATTAACTATTTAAAAAAAATTGTTTGTGAACTCACTAAGTACCTATTTACTGAAAAAATGCACATAAGTACGAACCGAAAAAAGCAATAAAAAGTAGTAATACTGGAAAGCTCGTGTTGTCTTTTCATGTTTGGATGAATTTTTTTTTAGGTGCTAGTACAAAACCTTTTCAGTCAAATTTCATGGAAGAACAATTTTAACAATGGAAAAGGCGAAATTTTTGCTTAAAATTAGATTTTTTGTCTTAAAACTAGAAAAAAAACGAATTTTTCTCATAGGCCATCGGGACTGATGTCGATAATTTCCATCTCGTGAACGCCTCCGGACGGTCTATGATGATGATGATGACTTTTGTAGAGCGGCGGAATGAGTGACTTCTTCTCGGGGTCCTTTGTCTTTTTCTGTTTCGGCTTGTTTTGTTTGCTGTACCGATTTACGACGCCATCCGGCTCATCCATCATGCGAAGAATTGTCGTTTGGTCACTACTTTCGAGCGGCACAACGGAAATATCTCGCACAGCTCTGAATTTACCGCAATTATTGAGATGCTCGTTCTCGAGACGGAAGAAATTCCAGACGAAACGTCGAAAAACCTCGAGAGGGGCGAGAATGGAAGTCATCAACTCGCCACTGATCATCTTATTTTCGGTCAAGTAGAAGGACAGGGCCCATGCAAACCGTAACAAGAGGTCCTCGATTATTGCAAAGTAGTAGAAAAACTAAAAAATTATTTTTTTTTTTAATTTTGCTTAAAAAATTTTTCGAAATCGAACGACTTACCGTTGAAGAATACACAATTTCCTCCCGCAAAAAGGTATTTTCGCCGGCATTTTTGTCAAAAAGGCCCCAATCCATCTTGATATCCCACGTGTAAGCGTAACACGACGAGAAAACCGAACTTGCAAGCCATGCCCACGTGAACGGATTATCAAAAGTCGATTCGTAATTCTTCTGCAGCTGATAATAATTCTTCAAGGTACTAAAAATGACAACTAGGAACGTGCTCGCGTACTTTCCCGCATTCACGAGATGAGGAAAAGCCTCTTTGGAGTCACGATAACGCCGAAGACATTGCGCGAAACGGATCCACGCTGGTAAGCATGCCACTAACGGTCTCACGAAAAAGTCAGTTTTGAGACAAGCGGAAGTATCTGCAACAAAAAAATGCTTAAAATTGAAGAAAAATTTGTAAATTTTGAGTTTTACCATTCGCTTCGAGCCAATTTCCGTTGGTAACGTAGAAACAAAGTAGGAACTCAAAGTCCAGCAAGGCACTTGCCAAGGAATTCAGTTGATCAGCAAGCCAGAAATCAGCAAAAGTGACGAAGAAGAAGGGAGCTGCGAACATTCTTCCCTGAAAATGTGACAAAAAATTAATTTTTCTTGGCTTTTTATGAAGAATTTAATCACTTACGACTGTTCTCAAGAGCCAAAAGCGCGCTTCGTGTCTCAGTACCTTCAGAGGATTGATGAGGAAGACAATCATAATCACAATTAACACTAATGGGTTAACGAACGGTGGTAAACTTAAACTAGCGCTGTAAAGAAAACTGCAAAAAAAAAATTTTTTTTTTAGAAAATTTGCACTGGGGCGAAATTTTAAAATGTTTACTGGGTTAAAAAGTTAAATGTGCAGTGGGTTAAAATATCAAAAAATGTTCAAATTTTGAATTTGTCCTAATTTACAATTAAAATTAAAAAATTTAAAATTTGCACTGGGGTAAAATTTTAAAATGTTAATTGGGTTGAAAATTTAAATGTGTAGCGGGTCAAAATATCAAAAAGTACATAAAATGTTCAGATTTTAAATTTTTCTCGATTCACATTTAAAGTTTCTTATAATTAAATTAAAAAAAATTAAAATCTGCATTGGGGCGAAATTTTAAAATGTTAACTGGGTTGAAAAAAATTAAATGTGCAGTAGGATAAATGAAAAAAAAATCAATGGGCCCTCAAATTTTTAATTTGTCCCAGTTCACATTAAAAATTTCTTAAGATATGCATTTTGAAAAATTCAAAATGTGCATTAGGGCAAAATTTCAAAACATTTATGCGAAAAATTTAAAATATCTATCTTTGTAAAAATCCAAAATATGCATTGGATCGAAAAAAAAATCCCAATTCACATTTTAAATTTACCCAAATTTAACATTTCTTTTAAAGCAAAAATTTAGAATGTGCATAGGGGTTAAAATTTAAAATGTGTTCTGGGTTGACCAATAAAATGTGCAGTAGGTTGAAATTTTAAAAATATGCTTTGAGTTATTAACTTTTCCTATTTCACATTTCAAATTTATCCCAATGCACATTCAAAATTTTCGTCCCAGTTGACATTTTAAAATTTTTCTCTTCAAAATTCACGCAGAAAAAACTCACCCTAAAATGCTGAGAGTCCAAACGACGCCAAAAATGGAAGCCAGTTCCATGAGATGCTGTTCAGACAAATGATTTCGCGGATCTAATTCAAAAATCAGTACGTGATTCACGCCCGACGATCGCCATCCATACACATTCACGCCCATGAGAAACATGAATTCGATGAGCAGCAGCGGGCCTCGGTACAGCGTAAAGGCAACTTTTAGATTATCGCCCGTGGCTTTTGAAAAAATGGCGGACAGTATCACGGCGATAAAGAGTACGATGAAGCTCCCGGAGAACAATCCAACTTTAAAAGTCGTCCACGGGCTTTGTTGTTCGCCCAGCGGAGGCACCCGAAGACGTTTCATGGCTTTTTGTCGATCCCCTGATTCAAGTTGTTCCGTTACACAAGCCTCACATTCCGCAATTATGCGATCGATGTCCTTGTTCGTGAAGAAATGCGACGACTCGACATTTTCCTTGTGCCATTTAGCGCCATCGTTCACTCGTAGCAGCTTGTCGTGCTTCTTTAGGATCTTACGGAAACCGGTGTGGTTAAGATTTTGGTAGTTTTGCAAGAGGATGAGACTTAGGTAGAATTCACTAAATGCTAGTTTTAGTTCCTGAGGATGAAAAAAAGTCAAAATGAATCGAAATAATCTAAAAAATGGGACTTACTTGTGCTTTTCGATATGGCAGCGCAGTCTTTTTGTTCGTCTTTTGCTTGGCTTTCGGATTTGCCGTTGCCTCGAGTGCTGTTTTCAGTTCTACCTGCAACGCGGCGAACTTACGTGTGGCTTCCGCCAACTTTTCCGAGTAGAAAGTGTTGATTTTCTTCAGTTCCGAGTCGCAAAAGTGGAAAAAAGTTTCATCAAAGTTCGCAAAATGCCGCTGCAAAACACCTTCGTCCACAGCTTCTGCTGAAGGGGCTTTCTCGACCGCCATGTAGATCATGGCTTTCATTTCCTGCGTGAAAAAAAGTCATTTTCAATCAATCCAAACCAAGCAAAAAATGATGCAATGTCATCAACGTTTGTCGCTGCACGATAAATTTTCATTTGTAAAGCGAAACTAATCCCTCAATGTTTATCGTGAGCTTTAAATTTTATCAACTAAGTAAATAGAGAACGCACTTGACGCCAATTCATGCGAAAAATTGTCGTGTAATTAGATTTTTTGTGTCATTATTTTCACATTTTGATCGTAAATCAACGAAAAGTGTTGATAGAAAAACGTTTTTTTTAATGAGGCTTCTATAAATATTCTTTGAAAAATTATTAAAAGTTGTCGTTAATAGAGAAAATTCATTTTCGCGCCTTTTTTAATATTCAAAATGTGCATTGGGGCAAAATTTCAAAATGTTTTTTGGGCCAAAAATTTTTTTCTGATTCATATTCTGAAGTTTCTCTAATGTACATTTGAAATTTTTTGCCCCAATGAACAATTTTCATATCAAATGCACACAAAAACTTTTCGAAATGTGCATTGGGGTAAGAACTTAAAATATGAATTAGGCTTGAAGTTGAGTTAATATCTCTTATAAGACTTAATTTGAGTTTAAATCAATCTAATTTTTTTTTTGAATCTGTGAATATTTTTTAATTTAAAAATTTGCATAGGGGCAAAATTCAAATTGTGCATTGGGATAAGAATTTAAAATGTAAATTAGGTCAAAACTTAATAATTGTTCTCATTGTTAAAAATTTTCTTTATTCACATTCTGACTTTAGATAAATTTAAATTTGAAATTTTCGCCCCTGTAAACATTTTGATATTTAAAATGCGCATTGGGCCGAAAATTTGAAATGTGCATTGGATCAAAAATTAAGTCTGAAGTTGGGTTAAAAACTGATTTTTGAATGAACATATTTAAAATTTTAAAATTACATTTAAGATCTTTGCCCCAATGAACATTTTCATACTAAATGTAGATAAAGATGACTATTCTAAATGTACATTGGGGCAAAAAAATTTAAAATGTGCATTGGAATGAGAAAATTTCACTTCGAATGAAATTTGGATCTAAAATGAAAAAAGTACCTTTCCCAATACACATTTAAAATTTTCTTCCCTATGCACATTTTAAATTTTTGTCCCAGTGAGCATTTCAAAAAGCAACGGACGTTAATTCTTTCTTAAAATCATATTTTTTCTTCGAAATGCGTTTAAAAAAATAAATTAACAAAAGAAACAAAGAAAATTTCTTACTTCGTAGTTGATGTATTGCTTCCTCCATTCTGGCGTGATGTGAGCACTAAGATGCTCGGCAAATTTCATTTTTGTGCCGAATTAATGTATTTTTTTGTGCAGTTGCTACCTCCGTAAAATCCCCTCGAAATTCATGCAAAAAACATCTGAAAATGATCGAAAATTTTGCCGTTAATCCACTGACCATGACCTGACACAAAAATTGTGCATCTGTTTATAATTTCAAATAATGAAGAAACAGGTTGAGCGAAAAAAAAATGTTCATTCACACATTCCTTCGTGTTAGTCGAAATGAATAAACAACTCGACAAGATTGTATCACAAAATACTGGCGAAAACATCGGGTCAACGTCTCATTTTCTGATTATTTTTGTTTGAAAATACGGCGTTTTCCATGACGGATAAATAAACAAACAAAGAAGTCACGTGTCGATTTGAAATTCTCTCAATTTATTTAAATCAAAAAGTACAAACGTTAATCAATTTATGTGCTTCATTCCGAGTTTTACGACTGTTTTGTTGTGACAAAATGTAATTTATTATTTTATTGATTCCAATTATGTGGCGGCTGCCTGCATATTTTATTCAAAGGCAATTGATAAAGACTCACAGACCAATTTGGGTTTAGTTCATTACACGAGTGTGAGTGTGCGGCGATAAGATAAGCGAGGAGATTTGAAGAGATTTTTACATGCAGGGACCTTTAATTGGTGATAAGACATGAAGAAACGTGTCAATTGTTCAAAAAAAAAAAAATCTTTCAAAATTGTGAAAGTTTTAAAAATTTAAATTGATCAAGAAAAAATTTTAAATGAAATTTAAATTTTAGTGGTAGTTTCTTATCAAAATAATCAATCAATTGATATTTGCCTAATCTTTATTGTTTAATTCAATTCTCTTGAAATTTGGTATAGTTTTCAATAATAAATGATATAAATGACATGTAATCGCTTTATTAACCTTCTAATGCAGCACGATAGAAAAAAAATGTTGATAAAGTACATTTTTTTAATTTTTATAAAACTATTTTTCATAAAGTTTAGGTATATTTTAAATTTAATTTCAATTACACTTGCAAATTTCTTTATTTGAGATTTTAATTTAAGTTAATTTGTTTTTTCATTAAAAGCTTAAAAAATGTTTTCTAATGTTTAATGATGAATTTCATAATTAATTTACTCTTTTAATTAAAAAAGTTGTGACTTTAAAAATAAAAGCATTACCCGTAGACTTCGTTCTACGTACCGTTGATTTTTTTAATATTTCAAAGCAGTAATTTACTCCTAAAATTATGCAACTTATGCATAACTAACTTGACTTAGTTTAATCAAAATATATATCACATTAAAAAAGACAAAAAATGCCATCTTTCTGTGCCATATGATCGGAAAATTTACAAAATTATGGAAACGCCTGGTTAAAGTGAAATTTTCATATTTTCCCATATTTCTTAATTTTCTTCCATAAGTTGTAGATCTAATCAAGACTAATCTAAAAATATATGACTTCCATATCCTGTGATGAAAATCCTGAATGTTTTTCCCGGAAAAGCGTGTGAAAAACCCACAAAAACCGGTATTTGGAAAATTAAACACGTGGTCAAAAATTCCCGATTTTTCACAGAATTTTTACTATTTTCGGAAAAGATTCTTCCATAAATTGAAAATTTTCGGAAGAAGCTTCCAACGACACCCCAACTTTATATCTAGCCTGATCCTAAAGGAAGTTATGAGACCCCCTTTTTGAGCTTATTTTCCCATTATCTCGAGAAATCTCGAAATGTACTTTCAACTCACAAAGTTTGAGAAAAATCGGAAGACATGAGGAAAATGTACTATGCAGTAAAATATTGTAAGCGTTTACAGAAAAAATTGAAGATATTCAGCTGATGTGAATCATCAAAGTTATAAAAGACATCTGGAATAAATATCGTTCCCCAATCGATTAACAATTAAATAAAGAGGAAAATTGGAAAGCATTTTACAAAATCTGTAACAAAGCATTGAGAGCCAATCTGCTGAGAGAAAAATACGCAAGTGTGGAAACTATTTTAAACGACACTTGATTCGAAACAAAGAGTATATTTCAAAGCACTTAATTTATTTAACAAAGCCAAAAATGGACTTCTTTCTGAATATTTGACTGAAAAGCCTTTCGAGCTTTGGAGAAGTCAATTAAATTTGAAAATTTAAAACAAAAGAACTCATTTTATTACAAAAGATTAAACGAATACAAAGAAATTTACAGAACATGAGCAGAACAGTAACATTATCGAAAAAATTTCAGAAAATCGCATAATTGAAAAAAAATGGAAAGAGATCTTATTTTCAAAATAAACCTATCGAAAAACCGGTTTCGAGAAAAAAAATCGAAAAAAACCTATCGAGTTAGGACAATAGTCGAAAATTATTTCGATATCCTATTTTTTCATCTTCTCACAATTTATCAAAAAATTAAAAAAAAAAGAAAATTCAAAATATTTTCGATTATTTTATCAGCCTAAACTATTATTTTGATGAAAAATGTTAAAAATCTAATAAGAAC
Organism: Culicoides brevitarsis; assembly: GCF_036172545.1. Lineage (NCBI taxonomy): Eukaryota > Metazoa > Arthropoda > Insecta > Diptera > Ceratopogonidae > Culicoides > Culicoides brevitarsis. Next base: position 25,074,013 of record NC_087087.1, read on the forward strand.
CATTTTTAAAAATATTTTAAGAACTTTCAATTTTTTATTAAATTCTGATCGATATTTTGATACATAGGTAATTTTTTTTTATTTTTGGTGAGAAATTTGACTAAAATTTCTCATCAAAAATTTAAAAAAATATCAAAATATTGAAGAGATTTTAATAAAATTTTAAAGTTTTAAAATATTTTTTAAAAATTTGCTAAGGGTAAATAGTGCTAGAATTTGGATTTTGAACTGATGTAATAAAAATTTTAAAAAAATATTTTGATTTTTAGATTTATGTTAACGATATAATTTTTCCAATATGAAAATCATGAAAAATCAAAATTAAATCCTAAAGTTGTAATTTTCGTTCCGGAAGTCAAAATTAAGCAAATGAAGGCTTTATATAGGAAAAAAATCAAAATAATGATAAAAAGAACAAAATTGATTCTCTAAATTTAGCAATAACCTGAACCTGAACCTGTCAAGAACCTAAAAGTGACAAGAATCTTGAATTTCTTGAGAAACTAACTTTGAGTGTCGTTTTTACAATCAGAAATGATGAAAAGGGTTGCCCAATGTATCTGTTCGGTGCATCTAAGTGCTGAGCTCTCACGATGAGTGACTCTTATGCAAAATCTAATTTTGCAATGAAGAATTTATTTAGAAATTCAATTTAAAATTGTAGGTATTTTTTTATGCTGGCAAATTTTTCATAAAAAAATATTTTAATCATGAAACAGAATAGTTAGAAAGAAAAATAGATCAAAATTATAAACCGCGTTGGGTCATTTAAAAGAAAAAATCCATTTCAAAATTAATCCAGTTTGGATAACCAAAATATCTTCTAAAAACTACTTTTTTCATCAAAAAAACGAAATCACATAAAATTTATCATTCAAGTTACTAAACAAAACTTCTAACTCTATTTCATTATAAATATATTCCATTTCATGACAAGACAAGTTACTACGCAAATCCACCTAATAGAACAATCTATTTAACAAAGTAGATTACATTACTCAAAACAAACTCAGAAGTAGGTAAACTTGCCAACATCTGAAACATAAATTTCCAACCTTGACTACTGAACTAAGTAATGCTAAACCATCACTCTTTTTGCCTTATCTCTTCTTAGATAGATAGAAACCCCAACGAAATCCTTATCTCTTAATCCCCAAATAATTCGCTCCAAAAGATTTTTACGCAAAGGAAAAAAATCAACTTTTACATTAATCGTGATACGCTTTTTTCGGATTTCCTCTTTTATTATTTTATGCACGTTAGCTCGTCACAATGTCTCGCACAAATGTATTTATAATAGAAAAAAAAATGTAGATTACAATTTAATCAATTGGCAACAGATCGACCGGTGCAAGGTTACTAAATTTTTACATTCTTACACATTCGAAAAAAGAAGAAAAATCGATAGAAAAATTTATTGCGAAAAAAAATTGAAATTTGCGTGAATGAATCATAAACAAAATTATTGTTCCAAGAGACGGAGAGACAAGAAGAGGAAATGTCGCTAAAAATAATTATTTTTGAGCCAATTCTTTAACGTGCTGAATGTCAATCTGGCCCAAAAATAACTTTAACCCGTATTTTATTATTTATTATGACAATTTCTCTGGTCTTGCGTTAAAAAAGAGTGCTCGGAAGAAGAATTATTATTTATTTGCACACCTGCCGCTTTTTCAGTCGGAAAAGGTCATTCATTCACTCGATGACGGAAGGCATGATAATTTTTTTTTTCGTGTGACCTCTTGACTTACAAATTGATGTTCGCTGCTTCAGCATTAATTATTTTTTTTTAATTTTTTTTTTTTTTGGAAATGATATCTTAATAGAATAATGACCGCTGACTCAGCTTTCCTTTCTATTTCATTTATTTTTATTTATTATTATTTATTTTTATTTCTCTTGAAGTACCATGGCACGATGCAACATTTTTCATTCTTTATTTTAATTTATTTTCTAATTAAGTGCACTCTAGATGATTATTATTGTAACGAAAAGTTTACATTATTTCACTATTTTTTGTTTGTTTCTGACTACGACGACGACGACGACAACGACGACGATGTTCTGACGTATTGCCTTTTATTATTCGTCGGTCGTCTTTATTTTTTTTTATTTATTCTTTTTAAAAATCACAGTTCTTATTTGAATTTAATTTCTGAGTGATTTAAGTACCGTTCGTCATGGTTGAGGTGCGCAATTCTTTGTTTCGGGACAAGGGGGTTGTTAAAAGTAAAAAATAATCACAAAAAATTAAAAATTTTAATCGAATTTTAAAAAATAACACACGGAGACGAAATACAAAAACAAAAGTCGACTGTGTGAGACGAGAACTAGACACCAACTGACTTGATTCGCGTTGCTATACAAAAAGTCTAGGGTGCGTAATGTACAGTACTTAAAATTTCCGGTACAGTACATACTGTACGTACCGGTACATACCAGTATATTGAAGTACATTCAATTTTGAACCAAAAAGTAAAATTAACCAAAATTTTTCAAAAAAATAATAGATTTTGGTTTCTTTGAAATTTTAATAGATTTTTTCTTTATAATAACCCACTTTAACATGATAAAATATGCTGAAAAAGATAAAAAATTCTCAAAAAATTTCAAAAATCTAATATTTAGAGAAAATTTTATTTACAACAAAATTTCAAAGTACTGTACATACTTCAAATTTTGCAGGAGTACGTACCGGTATGTACCGGTACATTTAAGTACTGTACATACATCTGCCGCACCCTAAAAAATCACACACTCATACATTTACACATGTGTTGCGCATTTTTTTCTAGCCAATCACCGATAACGGTACAATTGCGGCATTTTAACGGTATCGGGAGGTTTGAATGGGTCGTTATTTCAAAAATTGAATCTAGCGTTCGTAGTTTTCAAAAAAGAGCATGCTAACTCCGTGCTAAACTCCAATATTTCATGAGCATGCTCCGAGTCTGCTCGAGCAGTTGCTCCAAATTTCAAAAATTTAAAAATCGATAAAATGCAAGAAAAAAGTACCTTGAATTAGCAAAGCAAATTCGAATTGTAGTATATGTTTGTTACATAACCCGTTTGTGTACCGAGTCATTGTTTAGTTTAAGAGAAATTATTGCCAATTCTTCATATGCTGGACAAACATATAAACACAATGTACTAAAAATTACAAAAAAGACTTTTTCTAAATTTTGCGTTTCCGATGTACAGGAGCCATTTAAAGATGTTAGCGAAAAAAAATTTAAGTCAAAATCCTTTTAATGAGGAATGATCAAAATTAACCGTCTCAAAAAGAAGTTTTTGATGTTAGACTTTTGTTTTTTATTCCGTTTTCAAAAAGAAGTTTTTTGATGTTAGAAACAACTTTTGTTAGGACTTTTTCAAAAATTTTGCGTTTTCGATGTACAGGAGCCATTTAAAGATGTTAGCGAAAAAAAAATTTAAGTCAAAATCCTTTTATTATGAGGGCTCACATGAATCAAATTGATTCAATTCTTAGCTCAAAAAGAAGTTTTTGATGTTAGAAACAGTTTTTGATGTTAGAAACAATGGACTTTTTCTAAAAATGGGTTGAAAATTGACTTGAAAAATTTATCACCATTCGTGTGTCAAAACGGTGATAATTTTTTTTCATCAAAAATCGACGAGATTTGAATGGAAATCAACTTTAGAATGAATATTTATTCAATTTTAGCCTTGAAACTGATCAAAAAGTGACCTGTTAAAATTCCAATTTTTTTCAATGTTTTTGTCCCCTGCCCCATTTCAATAGCCCCAATGCGGGGCAAAATAAAAAAAAGTTAAAAATTTTTTCAAATTTGACAATTTTTTGGTCCTAAATTTTTTTTTTCTAGAAATTTTCAAAAATTTTCAAAAAATTTTTAAAATATTTTCAATTTTTATTTTTTTTTTGTGCTGAAAATTGTATTTTAACATGAATTTTCTTCTTTAAATTTTTTTTCAAAAAAATTACTTTTCAAAATTTTTTGACAGTCATTTTTATGAAATTTTTTTGTTAAAATTTGACTTTCGAATCAATCTTAAATCATCAAAAATGGGTTGAAATCATACCATAAAAACAATTAAAATATTCATAAAGGACCAAAAATTGTATAAATTTTGGCATTTTGTATGCAAAAGTATTTCAAAACTTTTTTTTTTATTTTTGATTTTGAAAAATGTGTTTTGGGACAAAAACATCGGAAAAAAATTGGAACGGCCTTAAAAATTAAAAAAAATAAAATAATTTTTTTTTTATTTTCTGATCGATTTTTAATGAAATAAAAAAAAACATTTTTGCTTTAGAAAATAAGTAATTTCAGGATCCTAAAAAATAATTTTCTGTTAAAAAAAACAAATTTCTTTTAAAGTTTTATATTTTTATTTTTATATTTAGGAATATTTAAATATACAAAAAATTGCACTAACATTTTTTAGTGTGTATGTGTTGTGTATGTTTCTTTACATTAACATTTCGAAAATAAATTTACAACAATTTTCAATAAAATTTTTTAATAAAAAGTGGGTCTCGGATCAACTTCTTTCGTGCCTTCTTGCTGCGTACTCTGCAGAAAATCATTCGTGGCATTTCCAAATGCATTGTTAAAATACGCTGACGGACTAAAAACCCCAATCGCTGGTTTGTCATCCGCCTCAAGATCTAAATTCAAATTGAGAATCGTTTCGCGCGTCTCGCAGTAATTCGCTTCCATGAAATCTTGCGCGGAACGCGTATCCGTGCCATTTAACTGCTGAATGTTGTGTAGAATGTGTTGCGGCGACACTTTTTCAATACTGACAAATGCTTCGTCGTCGTCGTGAGTCGTCTCCGGAATCGTTGGTTGGGGTTCAGGAACGATTTCGGGATCGATTTTCGTCTCATGCGGCTCGGATAGTAAAAATCTTTCCTGTAAAATGGGTTCTGGGTGCGACACGGGGGGCGATTGCGATAAGGGGGACTGCGTCATGGGTGGCGACGAGGATTCGGGCGATGTTGGAGGCAGTAAAACGGGTTGCGATGGCATTTGAATGGGCATCGGTTTGACAATGGTGATCGTATTGCTTTGCTCTTTGCTTTCTAGTTTTTGATGCAGGAGTTCCGTGGGACTGGGGATCGAAATTTGACGTTGCACAACCTTTGTGTTGTCCACAAAGAGATCCTGTTCGATCAATTCGTGCTTCAAGTTGGGCAGAAATTGATCGAGACGGTTCCATGTGAGGTCCCAAAATTGCGAATTGGACTCCTCGGCATCTGTGAAGATTTTTATCGATCGCATAACGAGCAACATGTTCTTCAGGGACTCTTTTACGGCTTCTACTAACTCGTCGGAGCCGATTTTCGTGAGACATTCGATGTAACTCAGGATATCCATCCACAATTGGTTGATATTCGGTAGCAGGAGTAACGGTTGCAAGTGATGGAGGAACACTTTGCACATCATTGACGTCGTTCGACTTCGTGCTTCTTCCACGGAATTGAATTCTTGCGGTGCCGGGTTGTAACTGATGAGATGTTTCAGCAACGGGAACAAGACATCTTGCAGGCAACTGCTCCATTCGAGTCCTGTGAGTGTTTCCAAGTCATGTACAAGCAACGCCCGTTGCAAACAAGCGATCGCACTCATCCGAATGTCCTTCCGTTTATCGAAACCGGCACGTGCCATGCCTTGTAACAATGGACACCATCCTTGACGCCACAGAACCGAACAATGAGGCATCGATCCGCCTTCCTCGGCCCACCAACGGTAAATTTGCGCCGTTTTTGCGTGCAACGTATGCATCAAATCCAGCAATTGCGTCACCAAATTCTGATGTTGCTCCGACATGTCTTCCAAAAATTCCTCGTCATCCGATGCTGGGTGACTTCGTGCCTTTCCGCCACTCGTTTGACGTTGTGTCGGCGTCACAAGTTGCTGTCCACTCAACGCTGCTTCCATAAATTTTCGCATACTGGCAACACATCGCTCAAAATTGTACGGCGTGATGTGCGATAAATTTCGAATTGTGAAGGACATTGCGTTGAAAGTTTTTTTGAATGCAGCCGGCGAATGTTTTATCAACTTGCAAGGGTAACTAATGGCATTTAGTTGAACAGATTCGCCGCCATCCGGTTCAGGCATGACTCCGGCTCCGTAATACTCGAGAATGGACAACACGATGCTCCATTCTTTTTCCGTGTGGATGTTTTGCGCGCTGTTTTCCAGCATTTTATGCACCCCCGTGGCGACTTGCAGCGAAATTTTGTAGACAGTTTGCGGCGAAAGTGACATGAACATGTTCATTGTGGTTAAGACATCCGGGCACATTTCCTCGTTGCGCATGGCGTTGATGGAAATTCGCAGGATGGCGGAGTTGAGACGATGCATGATGTAGTCGCAGTTGCATTCGGCGGAGCAGGTAAGGACCTAAAATGAAAAAAAAAAAATAAATTTAATTTTTTTTCAGTTTTCATGAATTTTTTGATATTTTTCCGATTTTTTTTAAATATTTATTTTAAAAATTATTAAAAAAAAATTAAATTTTTAAAAAAATTAAAATTAGAAAAAAAAAATTAAAATTAAAAAAAAATTAAATTAAAAAAAAAATAAATTAATTAATTTTTTTTAAATTTCGAATTTTTTTTTTATCAATTTATACATATTTTAAAAAAATTTCATGAATAATTAAAATTTTTCTAATTTTCACAAATTTTCCTAATTTTTAGTGAAATTAAAAAATAAAATAAAGCTTACATAATTTTTTATTTAATTTCATTAAAAAAAATTTTTAAAAATTAAATAAAAAAAAAGAAAGAATAAAATAAATTTTAAATTCAAATTAAAAATTAAATAATAAAAATTTTTAAATAAAAAATTAAAATATATGAAAAAAAATAAAAATTTTCGAATCAATATAAATTTTAAAGTTTTTTCTAAATTCTCAAGATTTTAAATTAAATTTTTCGATTTAATTTAATTTAAAAAAAATTATTTAAATAAATAATTTTTTAAAATTTTTCGAATCATTTATAATTTTTTTTTTAAAATTTCAAAATTTTTAAAGTTTTTGGATTTTCAAAAATTATTTTTTTTTTCTAATTTTTTTCAATAATTTTTCAAGGAATTTTTTAGAAAAATTATTTTTAAATTTTTAAGAAATTAACTTTTGTATTGAAAAATATTTTTCAAAAATTTCTTCTTAAAATTTTTTTTTGAAAATCATTGAATTTGAAAAAAAATTTTTTTTGAGATTTTTTTTATTAAAAAATTTTTCAGTTCAAAGTTGAATTGCTCTGAAATTCAATTTTTAAAAATTTTTTTGAAAAATTAACTTGAAAAATTTGAAAATAAAGAAAAAATTAAAATTTTGTATGAAAAATTTTCAAATTTTTTTTTTTTGCCTTAATAATTTTGGATTTTCAAAAAAAATGAGGCAGGGGACAAAAAGTTCAAAAAAAAATTTGGAGCGGCCTTATTTAAATAAAAAAAATATTTTTTAAAATTTCTTCAAAATTTTATAATTTAAGATTTTTAAATATTTTTCATACTTTGACTTTTTTTTCTTGAGTTTTCACAAATTTTTCATTTTTTTCTTAAAATTTTTTAAATTAATTTTTTATTGAATTCTTTTATTAAAATATATTTTTTAAATTTTTTAGATTTTTAATATTTTATCCATAATTTTTCTATTTTCAAAATTTTTCGCGAATTTTTTATTTTTTTTTTCATAAAATTTTTATAAAATATCTCAAAGAAAATTTTTTTTCTTACCTGAAATAGATCCGTGCTAACTTTATTCCACACAGGACTCAACTGTTCATTGCTTTGAGCTAAAATTTTGACCAACATCTCCAAAGAAAACGTCAAAATATCATCCGGAATCGGTTGTCCCTTGTCACTCAGCTGTTTCTTCGGGCATTTTATCACCGACATCAAATATTCCACAACTTCCTCGAGCGCATTGAACGACAACAACTTTGATTGCGAGAAAATCACGTCAAGGTTGCACTTTTCGACGCAATTTTTGGCCGCTGTCAGTAACGGATCTTCCTCATTGGCGCCCTTCGGTTGACTTTCCGCACTCAAATACGTGTACAAACTGCTAAAAAGTCCCGCATCTGCCTTCGGATCCTTGTCACTGTCCTTGACTAGAGAAAATTTGCCATCCGGTTCGCAAAAATCTTCGACAACGACGAACGTTTCCGGCAAAAGTTTCAATTTAAACAGTCTCACGAGGATGTCGATGATGTATTTCCATCCTTGTCGCACCCCATTTCCGTACAAATGAATAATTTCGAACAGAGTTTGCGTCGTTATCTGACTCCGGATGCTTTGACCGAACGCCGTGTAGTTTGCAATTCGAACGCCCTCCGGATTCGAGCCCAGCAACATCGTCAATTTGCACAAAGACAACACAAGCGAGTCTAATTCGTCGTTCATGTGGTACAACGAACACAGGTATGCCGTTTGCACGAAGGCAGCTCGCGTTTTTTCGTACAACGGAATGTCGCCGCCACGCTCAATCGTCATACTGAGCACTCCAATGGCGACTTTTGCGGCGGCACGGAAAATCATTTCCATGTAAACCGGCTCGAAACTGTGATAGAAGATGCCTTCGGGTCCGCTGCCACGTCGCAGCATCACTTGCCAGAGGTAATTGTCGCGCACGGGACCCGCATGCTCGGCTGGCAGACAAATTTCCTCGTTTTTGATCGAATTGTAGATGCTGATGAGCAAGTTTTCGTCGAAATCCTTCTTGTCGCCGTTCAAGCCACGGAGATTCTTGATGAAATCCTCCTCAGTCATTGGAATGTTTAAGCGTTTCGCGTTTTGGTTGTGCTGATCCATGTTCAGCATGATGATGGCGTAGGCGAGACGGAATGCGGCGTCGGTGTTTGCGAAGGGATTTCCGTTTTGCGTGTGCCAATATTCAGCAAATTCCTAAAAAAAATTAAAAATTTTATAAATAATTTTATAAAGAGTTTTTTAAATATTTTTTTTTGTCCCATTAGAAAAAAAATTTCAGTTAAAATTATTTTCTTAACTTTGCTTTACTTAATTTTCGAAAATTTTAATATAAAATTTATTATAATTTTAGAACTATTTTTTTTTATTTTCAATATTTTTTTAAAATTTAATATTTTTTTAAATAAATTTTAGATCTTATTTTTTCAGTTTTAGTTTTTTTTTTAAGATTTTTTGATTCTTTTAAATAATCTAAAATTATTTTATTTTTTTTTTAATTTTTCTAAATTTTCAAAATTTTTTTAATTTTTTTTTAATTTTTTTTAAATTTTTAATTTTTATATTCTTTTAATTTTTAAAATTTTTTTTTAAAAATTTTAATTTTTTTTAATTTTAAATTTTTTTATTTTTTTTTATTTAAAATTTTTTAAAAATTTTTAAAATTTTTAAATTTTTTTTTTAATTAAAAAAAATAATTTTAAATTAAATAATTAAGTTTTTTAATTTTTTTTAATTATTTTTCAAAATTTTTTTAATTTTTTTTGGAAATTTTTTTAATTTAAAATTTTAAATTAAATTAATTAAAATTTTAATTTAAAAATTATTATTAATTAAAAATTTTTTTTGATTTAATTGGCATAATAAAATTAATTAATTTTTCAATTTCAGATTTTAATTAATTTTATTTTTAATTTAAAAAAATTAAATCAAATTAATTAAATTAAATTAAATTAAAAATTAAATTAATTGTTTTAAAATAAAAAAAATTTTTTTAAAAAAAATTTTTTTTTAATATTTAATTATTAAATTTTTAATTAATTTTAGAAAATAGTTTTTTAAATATTTTATTTTTTAGTATTTTTTTTTTTAAATTAATTTCAGATTTTTTATTATAATTTCAGACTGGGACGAAAAAAAAATTAAAAATTTTTTAATTAAAAAAATTCTTACCTCCATCACCAAAAAAATCAAAGGCGCCTCTCCCGGCAATCTAAACGCTTCCAAATACGCTCTCAGTGCCGTATCAATGGACAATCCCCGAAAATTAAATGACTGCACAAAAGCCTTCAAAATTTTCGCTTCCACATTCTTCTTCTTACTAATAAACTCGCCAATGACCTTTTTATCCAGCAGCGGATGCTCCTTCAGAAACATGACAATTTCCTCCGGATCTATTGGCGTCTTCAGTATATTATGCTCTTGCAGAAATTGGATTCCCCGATCCGGATGTTTGTTAAAAAGTTCAATTCCCTGTCCCAAAATCGCCTTTTTCCGCTCAATTTCGACGAGATTTTCCTTCTGGATGCCAAAAAGTATCGTTCTACCGCCAATTTGGAATTTTGGTTCGTGCCGCGCGATATCGAGAGTGCATTGTGGCGCCGCTTTGGGCGTTCCTTCGTTGCCATTGACCGTTTTGAGCTTCTGCAGCTCCTCTTGGAGCATCACTTGGACTCCATTTCCGCCACGAATGCAATATTTACTGATGGCATCGACTACCGTGAGGATCGCTTCGACATGCAAGAGATACGTGTTGTCACTCCAATTGGTCGCGGCAACCACAAATTTCGAAATTTGCTGAATGGAGTCCTTGAGAATGTTCGCGCAGTAAAAATCGCAGTCGTAGTTGATGTAAATTTCGGTTAAAAGTGACGGAATTCGCCAAAGTTGCAGTAAATTCTCCAAAGCGAGTTCCCGGGCTTCGTGTTGCGTTCTGCCACTCTCGTTCCCGATGACACTCGACAATTTAAGCAAATATTTCTCGAGTTGGAACTTCAAATAGCCCCGCATGGACTCGTAAATGAGGAAACTGACTTGCAGGGCAGCGGCAAAAATCGAAAGTCGCTCGGTGTCGAGGAGCGCGATCAAATTTCGGCAACATTCGTTCTGCACGAGCGACAATAACGACGGAAAATGCGAAATGTGGTTCGATGAGACCTCAAAGGCGACCATTAAGAGAGATAATCCTGTGTGAATCATCGTGTCGGTGTTCTGTTTGTCCAGTGGGTCGCACATTAGGATCAAAAAACGGAAAAGTTCCCTTACACAAGGCAATCCATAAGGTTCCACGAGACTTTCTTCCGGATTTTCTTCATTTTCTGCCACTTCATCTTCGAGCACAGCGACTTCCCGTAGTCTCGATGGCGTTCGGGGACTTTTAATTCTGCCATTTATTAACGCGGATTTCGGGGTAACGCCTCCCGGTTGACCTTGAATGTCGATAATGCGTCCCGAAGTGGGCATGGGAGTCGTCATGAGTGTCGGCGATGCGGGATTTTTATCTGCAACGACGGAATTTGGATCAGGCGATGTCGGAACCGCACTTTGTTCGGCATCTGTGACTTCAATTTTGACATTTGATTGACTTTTGGACAAGGTTTTTGCGTTTCCATCGATTCCCGTGAGGTTTCCGCCAATTTTGAAAGGTTTCATACTGCTTCCGGTGTCTTCCACGAATGTCGGGAGTTGAACAAATATCGCTAAAACCATGTCCTTTAACGCCGTTTCTGCCGTTCTTCGTAGCAAATCGTTCATTTTTGGCTCGAAACAGATGCGGAAGCAACTTAACATAATTTCGCAGATACTTTCGTTGCTCAAGAACTTTCCCTCGGGATTTACCATCAGCAGGCGCAAGATTTGGACGACTTTGAGCAAGACAGCGCCATCCGAAGCCACATCGGCGCCACCACGAAACGCGTATGAGTCACGGTATCGGCGATTTTTTCGACAATTTCTGCGATTTCGGAGACGTCTGTCAGCAAGCCATATGTTAGGACTTTGTAAATTGTCGAAAGGGCAAGGCCCGTTACGGTGCCACTCGTTTTGTCGCTCTTAATTATCCGCAGAAAGGGATCGAGATAGGTTTTGCAGGGAATTTCACACAAATCATCGGAGCGGAGAAGAAGCGATTTTAGGTCGTGCAATGATTTGAGGATCGAGGATTCCTCTTCGTTGAGCGATGAGGAATTTGTGGCCCATTTTGATCGATTTATTGCTGTCAAGAGAGTTGATACCTCGCCACGTAGTATGAAGATTCCATTGCCAGGCAGCGACATATCTGCAAGGAAATTTTTGAGTTTAGGAACGGCAACGGGGCTTTTTTGGGGAGAAATTTACCTGTTTTTTTCGTGCAAAAATTCGATTTTCTACACGTATTCAAATCTCGACTATTTTGACAGCTGTGATATGGCGTCGTTCATGAATGACATTGAGTGAAATCAGATTTTTTTTACCCCCGCCTCTAAATTGAGAAATTTTTGAAATTCAAAATTTTTATTTGATTTTCAAAATTAGATTAAAATTTCTCTAAAAAATAATTTTTTAAAAATTAAATGAAAAGTTAATTAAAAATTTATATTTTTTATTATTTTTTATGCCAAATAAGACATCGAATTTTTTTCGAAAAATTCTCAACATCCAGTTTCTTCAAATTAATAAATTGTTAAATTTTTATTCTGTTTTTAATAAAAAATATTAAAACTTTCGTTAATTCTGTTTAAAAAATTTTTTACTTTTTCAAATTTTTAGTTTTTTAAGAAAAATATCGGAAAAATATTTACATTTATTAAATTTTTAATTTTATGCACAAGAAAACCTACCTACATAAAAAATTTCGAAAAGTACTTTAAAAATCCAATTTCGAAAAAAATTAATATAATTTATTGAATAAATTTTGGAAAACTAGTTTTAAAAAAATATCAAAGTTTACATTAAAATGATTTTACTCAATTTATTTCATAAACATTTTAGTTAATTTTATTTTTTTTAAAGACAACTAAATCATTATTTCTCATAATTTGCAAAATTTATATACACAAACACTAAAATGGATTTAAAATATTAACATAACATAAAAAAATATTTTATTCTTGCTTAAGGGTAGTATCACAGTACATAAAGACATACATGTTATAAGAATCCATTTGTGTGAGAGTTTGGCCGTTGTTTGCGGGATTAATAAGCGCAAATCGTGAAAAGCCTGCAGCAACGCGAGAATCCATTTGTGTGACACCTTAAAACCGAAAAAAAAACTAAAAAGAAAAAAAAACAAATCAGCTTCAGATCCCGTCGTCCCTCCCTTCGGCTGTGGTCTTTCATTGCAGTTGGAGTAACGGGAAACATGAAAATATGAAAAAACGATACGAAAATTTTTTACAAAAACCAGCGCCAAATGTCCAAGAGAAAGAATTAATTTGTCTCACCTGACGGTGCAGACATAAAGTCTGTTTTGTTGATTCTCTGTTGTTGTCCCACCCTCCCCGGAAGGCTTGTCGGCATGCCATTTCCGTTTAAGAGTCCAAATTGTCGTCACAAAGAGAGATACATGGAACAAAAAAAAGCCAGCGCCCAGGATTTTATTAAATAATTTTCGATATATTAATTATTGAAATTAATTTAGATACATAAGTTTTCCATGAATTTAAAAAAAATCTTAAATTGTATTGATTGACTAATTTTTTGTCGCATGCTATTTCGAAAAATTTGTAATTTTTTTTTCATATAATTTTTAATTTTTTGAATTAAATTCAGTGAAAAATTGTAAAAATTTCAAAAAATTCTTTAAATCAATTTTAGTTTCCTAAACCAATTTCGTTTAAAATATTTATAATGATATTAACAAAAACTTTTGAACATCGTAATTTTTTTTGATTCTTTCATAAATATGATTTTTAAAAAATTTAAAACATAAAATTTGTTCAAAAAATTTCTCTTGAAATTTCCGGACAAATTTCCCCCCTTTTATTAAATTTAATCGTACTGACCCCTCCTTTTTTAAAAAAATTGACATCATTTTTGAACAACGCCATATCAATTACGAGACTAAACAGATGTCAAATGATCCGGAGACCCACAAAAAAAAAATTGAATTAGCATTGGCAACTTTGACTAACTGAAAAAAAAAGTAAACAAACAACGCAATTTCGCAAATTTTGTTGAATTTTAGCTCGAATCCACGAATATAATTTAGCTTTTTCACCAATTAAATCATCAAAAATCCCATCAGAATCATGGACAATCAGGTAAAAATCAAAATTTCCTCTGAACTATGATTATTTTTGACTTTTTTCATTTTTTCCGTTTTTTTTCTTTCAGAAGAAAGAATACAATCGATTAAAACATAACATGGAAAATTGGCGTGAGCTCATTTTACTCCTCAATTCGTTCCTGAAATGGGAACAAAAGTACTATGCGGGCGTCGTTGCGGGTGTCATTTCCTTCGTTTTTCTCCTCATTTGGTACTTGGACTTGTCCTTTGTCACTTGCGTCGGATTAGCGGGACTCGTTGTGACGCTCTTCGACTACTTTTATCCCAAAATCTCGAAAATGCTCTTCAAATCCGAAAATTGGCGTGGCACCCAAGAGAAACAATTCGAGGAAGTCGTTCAGGATATTTTCAATGCAAAAAATCGCGTTTCAGCACTTTATCACTTTGTCTTTGACGCAAAGTCAGAAAAGTCGACATTGGTAAGTTTTTTCATGAAATTCTATAAAAAAAATCTGAAAAAAATTTTTTTTAGTTCATTCTCGCTTCGAGCACCGTTTGCGTAATTCTCGCATGGATCGGATCCACGATGAACAATTTGCTGCTTTTGTACTTGGTTTCACTCGTAAGCGCCTTGTATCCCGGACTTTTGCATAATGGCTACTTGAAATGCGTCACAGGTCTCATTGAAGGTCGTTTCAACTGCAAACTCGGAGGAGGAGGCGACGTGAAAAAGGAAAATTAAATTTTATTTCTGCAAGAAATCTCATTTTTTTTAATGCTTGTGGAAAATTTCCGTACTTAAAAGACATCTCAATGTTAAAAGCATGAATTCATAGTTTCTGGCGCGCAAAAAAATAATTTATGTTAGTTTTAGCAAGTAATTAATTTTAAACAGAACACTGTGACAAACATACCAAAAAAAGGCACAAAAATAATTTTAGAAGCAGGTTTCGATGCCTGAGAGATTTTTTCTTTGATCGACATAAGTTTCTCATTAAATGTAGAAGTAGAAGTATTATTACTCGTAAATATTTAAGCAAAGCAACAAACGTATCATCAATGGATGTAAAAACAAAAAAAAAATACAAATAGTCAGTAAAAATGATGTAAACGTATAATTTATGCAGTATCTGAATAATATATATCTACCCTTAATAACCAAAAAAAATTTTTTTAATTATTTTCAGGTCCAAATGAGCATTTTTTTAAAAATTCTCCAAGAACCTTTAAGATTTTCTCAAGGTTTTTTTTTTACTAATTTTGGTTTTTAATAATTTTCTAAGTTTTTTTTTCGTTTTTTCATACAATTTTCAAAATTTTCCGATTTTCCAAAAAAAAAAAAAAAAAATAGTGAAATTTTGATCTAGGCGAAATTTTATTAAATTTTTTTAATTATTTTAAAATTTGTTAAATCTTTAAAACAAATTTAAAAAAAAACATAATACAAGTTTTTTGACAAAAAAAAAATAATAAAATTAATAAAAAATGTTAAATATTTAATTAAATTAAATTTTATTTAATTTTAATTTAAAATTAAATTAAAAGTTTTTGATTTTTTTTATTTTTTCAATTTTTTTTCGTTCAGAATGTTGATGTTGGAACTATTTAGAACATTAAAGATGCGGGAAATTTGAAAAAAAAAATCTTAAGAAATTTTTTAAATTATTTTTTTGAAATTTGTTTGACAATTTAAAAAAAAATTAAAACATTTTTCAAAAATAAAAAACTAAAATATATTAATAGGTAGGTATTTTTAAATATTTAATTTAATTAAATAAATATTTTTGTTTTTTTTTATTATTTGAATTTTAAATATTATTTATTTTTTTTCAATTTAAATTTTATTTTTTTTTAATTTCTGAAATTATCAAACAAAAATTAAAATAATTTAAAAAAAAATTCATACGTTTTGTTTTATTTGAAATCTTCCTTATAAATTAAATTCAAGTTGAAGAAAAACATTTTTTTTTCGTTTTTTAATAATTTTTCATAATATTT
The DNA here is from genome assembly GCF_036172545.1 of Culicoides brevitarsis. NCBI lineage: Eukaryota > Metazoa > Arthropoda > Insecta > Diptera > Ceratopogonidae > Culicoides > Culicoides brevitarsis. Next base: position 25,089,928 of record NC_087087.1, read on the forward strand.
ATTTACATACTAAAATTAAAAAATAAAAATGTGTGATGAAAATTACATTTATCTAGCATTTAACAGAAAAAGTCCTTAGATCACCATTTTTTTGTCGCGTAACATTTTAAAGTAAGTTCATTAAAATATAATTAAATTTCGTCGCACATTAATTCCTTATTTTCATGTAAAAATCAGACTAACCACAGGCCATATCATCTTGACGAGAAACAGAAAGACGAACACTTTGACCGCTTGATGCACCCAGTAGAGACGATTCCATCTTTTAAGTGCTTGCGGCACCGTTTCAATTGGATCTTGGAGCAAATACTGCCGAATGCCACGGAAATAATTCTCCAAGAAGCTATCCCAGTTCAGTTGTCGCATGTCGAAGAAGAAAATCTTTCTGTCACGCGGATCCATGCCGCTCCACAGCTTGAAAATGTTGTTTGTGTGAAAGTCCCATTGGCGCATCGAAAAGTACTCAATCACATGCATGAATTTGTGGATTTTTTTGTATGTACGCAGCATGCGTGGCTTCTTGCCCATTATCATGGAAATGGCATCGATAAAGACCGCTGGCAAGTAGTGCAAGAACATCATCGAGAGCAAGTGCATAATGTAGCTGGGATTATTGTTGTAGCATAAATACCAGATGGCCTTGACAGTTGGATACATGACGCCATATTTTGTGGTTTTGTTGGTAAAATCTCCCCAGGTTAATTCGTTTTCCTTTGGCGAGCAGTAATTGTAGATGGGAATTTCTGGATTGATGTCTCTGTAAAAGCATTTTTTATTTTAATCAGCTTAAATTCAACTCTAAAACTCGTATATATGCTATAGAGCTTCGTACAGAAATTACTTGTACAGTAGGTATAGGTATGTTCTGTACGAAGCTCTGTAGTATATATACGAGTTTTGGTTACAGGTATGTACTTTAAAATTTTTAATTCTAGTAAAGCGGTAAGATTTTTCGACACAGAATATTATCAAAGACTTGTATATATGTATGTATATTATAGGGCTTCATACAGAAATTTAGTATACGTGTAGGTATGTTTTGTACAGAGCTCTATAACATACATATACAAGTCTTTGGTAATATTCTGTGGTAAGAAATCTAACCGCTTTTATAGACTTCATATTTTCTAAAAATCTTACCGGATTCTTGTATAGATGCTATAGAACTTTGTATAGAAAATACCGTATACGGAATTATGTACAGATATTTTTTATACGAAGTTCTACAGTATTTATACGAGAATTCGGCAAAATTTTGAAATATACTCGTTTGAGCGATGAGATTTCTCGTCACATAATATGTATGTATGCTATAGAGCTCCGTACTGAAGCTACTTATACAACAATCCGTATAGGTATATTCTGTACGGAGCTCTATAGCATTCATACGACCAAATCTTTATCCTGTGACGAAAAATCTCACTGCTCGAATAGAACTTAAATTAAACTCAAAACCAAAACCTTACCTCGCAAAAACTTCATTAACTTCCCATGCCGCCGTCAAAATCCCATTAACGCACATATCAACGGGCACCATATTCGCCACGCGTTCCGGATTGCATCGCAATGTCCGTAATACGCCAGTGCCTGCACCCGCAATAACTCCCGTTGGTCCATAAAAGTTATCAATCCATCCCTTGACGGGTTCACGATATGTGGAAATTACAATGCCCGGGCGAACGACACCTAACGGCAGTCCATTGGAATTATTCCGGATGACATCTTCGGCAATTGCCTTTGTGAAAGTGTATGTGTTGGGCCATTTATCGAGGAGCCTGAAACGGATTTAAATGAGAAAAAATTAAAATTAACATCTCATGACGAGGAAATTGGAACTCACATTGGCGTAATGTTGTCCAAAAATTTCTCTGAAAGACAATCCTGAAGTGCAAGCATCTTTTTCGAGTCAATTGGTGGTTCGTAAAACTTCTCTTCTACCTCGGGGAAGGGACATTGTGTGTAAGCGGTCGATACGTGAATGACACTTTTGAGATTTCGCATTTCATGACACAGTGTGAGAACATCTTTAGCAGCCTTGACGTTGATTTGCATCGAAATTTTGAGCTTTTCGTCAAATCGGACCGTGGCTGCCATGTGGAATACTATGTTGACCTGAAATTGGGAAAAAGGTAAGTAAATTTCTTAAAAAATTATTTTTTTTATCCAAACCAAGCATTTTATTTGAAAATATTGAGAGTTATCATCAAAAAATCAACCAAAACTGGTTTTTTAGTTGAAACCTCACCTTGTTTATCAACGTTTCTCTATCTTGATCACTGAGACCAAGACCTGGTTGCAAACAATCGCCAGCGACTCCTTGCACCAAATACCGATATTTGGGACATACTTCCTTCATTGATTTGAAAATCTACAGAAAAAATTCAAATCAATCAAAATTTCTAACCTAAAAGGAAGAAAAAACTTACAGGATCCTCAAAAATCTCTTCAACTCGTGAATGAACATCTTTTCCACGTTTATTACGAACCAACAAATAAATATTCTCAATACCGGGACATGAACTCAGAATTTTGTTGAGAAGTACTTTGCCCAAAAAACCTAAAAAATTCAAAGTTATTCATTTATTCAAAAAATTATAATTTTGGCGCGAAAAAGCCATCTTGATTATCCGCCGGTATAAAAACCCATCTTTAAAAAAAAACTAAAATTACCTGTTCCGCCTGTCACAAAAATATTGCATTTTGTGTAAAACTGCTGGATCGGCGTCAAATCCGGATTGAGTGGGTCTGTCATAGCTGTCGGCGTCATACTGATCTTCTACTATTAGACTCGCGTCTGATGCAAACTAGAAAAAGATGACAATCAAAAATGTGAGTTTTCAATTAGAACGAAGGTGTGACTGAAATCTGGTTAAATTTGAATGAAATGTTTGTCTCCCTGCATTTTGTAAAAAATAAAAAGCTTTTCACCTTCAGACAACTTTCGTGTTCATCAACCTTTGAAGAGTTCTTGAAATGCAAAAATTTGAACTTTCAAAAAAAAAAATCATCGAGACACAAGAACAACCTCTGAAGCACACTTGATAATGCAAATTTTAATAATGAATCAATAATATTGGTTAATACACCCTAAAAATTGTCAAATCATCTAACAAAACAAATATCTTGATCAATTTTTTTCCTCTTGGTTCAGTATCAAGTAGAGAAATCTTCTCATCCGTAAAAGACATACAGAGGACTTAAATACTCGAACTACGTGATTTAACAAAAAAAACTAAAAATAACAACAAAAAATGTGTCTTACATGCTAATATGAGCCATCAAATGTAACGACTTAAGTCATTCATTAAAAGGCAAAAAAACTGAGAAGCAGTTCATGAACTTGAAGACTTGTTGAAAAAAAAAATCATTTAATAAATTTGCTATAAATTTACACATGTTAATTTAATTTTATTTTAGTGTAACATTTTTTTGCTGTTTTTTTCTTGTTTTTGTATTAATTTAAACACGCGGCAGCTTCCGTGAATTGTAACAACTTAAACAGCTTCTTTTGTTAGTTTTCTTATTAAAAAAGAAGCCGCTGATGGAAAACAAATAATTTCAATTAAAAGAGACTGTATCAATATTTGCACGAGTTGCCATTGAACTGCAAATGTGAAGCTTCTAAGTTACAAAAAAAAAAACACGTGGATAGAATTTCTGATGATCGATTAGAATGGAAATGATTAAAAAAAATTATTGATTGAAATTTTAATTGTTTTTTTTTATTATGAGCTGAAATAATGATTTACATTTTTAGATTGGATGGATCAGAAAGACGTGTGGAGATCATGAATGATCATTAAAAAAAGCCATTTCCTTGTTCTTAATGGAATTTGAAACGTGATGTTTTGTTTTTGTTCAATTTTAATTGAAAAAAAAGTTTAGATCCACAGGTGAGATTAATTTTTAGCATTGTTTAATTTTTTTTGTTTTTAGATCGTGAATTGCTGATTTTTTTTTTGGCAAAATAGAATTTGATTTAAAAAAAATTTAATTAGGCTCAGAAAATAAGTAGATTTTTTTTTCGTTAAAAAATTATTTTGATAAATTTCTAAAATATTTTCATGAAAAATTTCTCATTTTTGTTTTTAACTGAATTTTAATATAAAAATTGCATTTTTTAGTTCATTCTTATGGTATTTTGAAGTTTTCCGAAAATTTTTAATTAAATATTTAAAAATTTAATTTTTTTTATTGAATTCCTTTGAAAAGACTTATTTTAAAAATTTTCAAGAAAATTTTTTCATATTTTTTTTTTAATTTCTGAATTTCACTGAAAAATTATTTTTTAAAATTAATTCTCAAGAAAATTTCGTTCAGAAATGTCAATTTAAAAAATATTGTTAAAAAATTCGTAAATCGCCATTTTGCTAATTCCAATACGATTTTTGAAAAATCTTCAATAAAAAGTAAAATAAAATAAAATTTTTCAAATATTTTTATCGAAGCCTTCGAGCCTTGTATGGCTTCAAAAGTTCAAAAATTTGAAAAAAAAAAATATTTTTAGCATAAAATTGAATAAAAATGTCAATTTTGTGAATTTTATTCAATTTTATGCTAGAAACTTTTGCTTTTATGCTAAAAAAGTATTTTTCAAACTTTCTTACTTTTAAAGTCATACAAGGCTTCTCCATTTTCGATAAAAATATTTGATAAATTTAACTTTATTTTACTTTTTATTGAAGATTTTTCCAAAATCGTATTGGAATTAGCAAAATGGCGATTTACGAATTTTTTGACGGTAATTTTTAAATTGACATTTCTGAACGGAATTTTCTTGAGAGTTAATTAAAAAAATAAATTTTAAAGTAAAATTCAAAAAGTAAAAAAAAAATATGAAAGATTTTTCTTGAAAATTTTTAAAATAAAATCCTTTTTTTTCGATTTGAACAGATTTTTACATCTTGAAAAGTCAATTAAGTTTCTTTTTATTTTCTTCATAAACTTGAACAATTTTTTTTTCCATGAAATTGAACTTTACTAAGGTTTTACCTTTGAAATCTCGCACGTTTTAAACATTCCAACACAATACTTTTTTAATTATTGTTAAATTACTCCCAACCGATGATCTTCACAACTTTGTTTCATGGTCCATAATTTTTATTGCTTTTTTTAACGCAATAATTATCTAAACAATCTAAAATCACGCTAAACTCACTTTTATTCTATGCAAATAGACAAACACGAAAAATCACTAAATTAAAATCCAATATTTGCGCAAAATAAACCTAATTTAATATTCTGTTGGTTTGTTTGATATACTTTTATGCGCGCGCGAAAAAAAAAATATGCGTCACACGAATTTGCATCATCGTCTGTTCGTCACCCAAAAGGTACACAAAACATTTTCATAATAAAATTGTTGCTTTATTTTATCATTTATTATTCATATCAAATATTTGCTGTTGTGTTTTTTTTACATATAAAGAATCGAGCCATGGTCAAGTTATGACACAGTCGACGCGAAAAAAAAAATTGTAATGCAAAAAATTATTGAGAATGGAGGAAGCCGGTGATTTATTCCTGTTTTATTTTTTTTTTTATTTAAGACAAAGTATTTTTTTTTTGCTAAATCTTATAAAAAAAGAGCAAAAAACTGAAACAAGGAAAAATATTTAATTAATTAAAAAATTAATGATATTCAATAATTATCAAAATTATGGTGAGAACCATATTCGTTAATGAAACCATATCAAAAACAATGAAAAAGTGACCTTGAAAATTATTTCAAATTTTTTTAACGATGCAATTTCTTCGAGAAACATCCGAATGAGTTAACGACAAAAAATCGCAAAATATTTCCGCATATCTCGACTAATTTTGAAGGATGTAAAAACGAGACGTCCCAAAATTGTTCAAAACCTGAAAAAATGTAAATTATGTTTGTTCAAAAAAAAAAAAAAAGGTATGTATTTTTTGCTTTCATTTTGTGTGAAAGTTACTTATCGGTCAAGTGTCATTAAAACAACTTTTCATTAACAAAATTGTCCGTTAATTAAATATTTTTGACAGAAAGTACAGTTATGAGGCAAATAACCAGCTAAATAACGAAGCTGTTCACCTTGATCGAGAAATTAACGAAAAATAAAAAAAAAACAAAATTTTTGGGAGTTCGTCTCTTTTTAAGTGTCGTTTAAATCTTTCACATTTTTTTGTTTTGTGCGTGTGTGGCCCTCAAAAAAAAACTATGTGAAATTATTTTTTTTTGCAGTAATGGTTTAAAGAAATAATATCACACTTTTTTGTGAATTATGTAACTTTTTGATTATTATTCGTGTCGTGATTCAATAATAATAATAATAGTTTTTTTTACTTCACAATGCTATTGATTTATATTTTAAAATAAATATCTTTGCAGGTACTTTAATGCAAGAGTCGTAGAAGAAAGAAACATGTGTGAATTATTTTTGTCGATACTATTCAAATACTACGAAAATACATGTTTGAGTTGAAATCACTTGAGATGCTGTAACACAGGTAAGAGATAATTACTCTTCACTGTTCACCGCGCGTTGAATGGATTTAATGGTGACATGATTTAATGACTCAATATATCTATGTTGGAATGCAATAACTTTCGATTTCTTTTTCTAAAACCAACAGCTGGTTGCTTGCATTAAAAAAATAATCGTGTGTAGATCAAAGAATTTTGTTACTTTATGTGATGTGAGTTCATTGCCTTATCATGCATTTCTGCAGGTAAAAAACTTGTTTTTATTTTAAATGTATTTTATTATTTTTTTTTAAATTTTGTGATTAGTGTTACAGTGGTCGGCTGCGATTTTTTAATCATTTGGATTTTGCGAGGTAAGTAAATTTTTATTTATTTATTTTTTTTTGTTTCTTTTTAGGTCTAGATGATTTTTTTATCAAGATACCATTGACTGGCCCTCTGGTTTATGAGATCTTTTTAAATTTATTCCGATTAATTCAAACCAAGCAAAAAATTTAACAAACCAAATTTCATGGAAGAGACTCAGAAGAGGTCTTTTATCTCTTTCTGGAATTCTCACAAGAATTATTAGAAGAGAAATATGGAGACTGAAATTAAACAAATTGATCCCAATTAATGTCAAATCTAACGTGACAGACTCAATATCGACGTGAACTATGTGAATTTCAAAAGAGCCTCGTTTGAATTTGTAAAATACAGATTTCGTATGCTTTTCATAACAAACTCAAAAGAATTATAAATTCAATCCCTTCAACCATTTATTGAACTGCATCGGTGAATTTGAGAACCTTTTCCGGTTGACCATTGAACCCCAAGATTGTGCAAACTGTAATATTATTTAAAAGGATGAATCTACATAACAAGTAATATGGTAATATGGTAATGGCCAAGTAATGGCCAAGAGTGCTATTTTCGAATGGCTTATAGACGAAACCACAAGATACTGGGAATTCGAAGAAAGGAAGTTATCAGAACATGTCAATAGTATTGTACCAAACAAAGCTTATTAACATGAATATTACTCAAATTAGAGTCATAGTTGCTTTCCTAACCGGACATGCTAGATTGAACAAATTAATGAGTAGAATGGGTTATAGGAATTCATCAGATTGCAGAATCTGTCATTCAGCAGAAGAAACAGCAGAGCACATTTTATGCGATTGTCCTTATTTGGAACACAAAAGAATGTTGCTTTTAGGAAGCACGAATAGTATGTTAGAGCCTGAAGAATTTAGAGACTTCTCTCTAAAAGAAATCTTTTCTTTCTTAAAGAGCGTCAGCACGGTTAAAGAAGAATATGGAAAAGGTTAGGCATCAAGAAAACCCACAAAAAGCCCTTTTTTGTGTGCTTAGGTGGGTCATTATATAATCATCATCATAACAAGTAATAAGTAAATTAAATTAAAGGAGAATCATAACGATCGATTCTTGTAAATCCGAGCATCGCAGCATCAGCAACCATCGTTCTTAATAAATAAATGAAATAAAAGTAAACGAAATAATTGAAATTTTGTGAATATCAGGGCAAAAATTGCGATATAAAATTACTACTCAGAATAAAATTAAGTTAAGTCAATAAAAGAAGTCAGTAGATATTTACAAGATTCAATGCCTTAAACTAGACTAAAAAAGATATTAAAGTGACTCCAAATAAGTTAGTTGAATTCAAGGCGCCATCTCAAACTTTGAATAAGCTCAAAAGTGTGCAAAAAATGGTTCGTTATCGATCCAAGCCGACCACTGTTCATCTCCATATCGACTCCATCAACAAAGTGTAACTGTTTATTTAATTCACACACTGACCTACTTTTTATTTTCTTTCTGGAAAAATCGAATCGCACATTGAGAAAACTCGTTATGAGCACTAAACCAACAACAGCAGCAGCAGCAGCAACCATGAGAAGTGACAAGACATGCCATTATGCAATACGTAATAGCAGCACATGAATAGAGCTGCGAAAATTTCTTTGAATGAAACGCATGGTGCGAATTAAGTGCGAAACTGGTCTGCAAATAGCGCATGAATGACACCCAGAAAACTATATTTTTTGGCACTGCGAATTACTTTTACTTTTTTTTTTTGCTTGATGATCGTTGTCGTCAACGTTGTCGGTCCTTAGGTTCATTAAATGTTTATTAAAAATACAAATAATGTAAAGTAAATAGCATTACCGGCTTTATTTAAATAAAAGTAACCTTGTCCTAAAATGTTAAACTCTCATTGAATGCATTTTTTTGCTCTTGCGAATCCCGCGCTTGCATGCGCGATCGACTGTTCGCGAACAGGTAAACGTTTTTTTTTGTTCGGTGCATATACTTTTGACCAACAAATTTTCAAGGTTGATCAAATTTGAGAAACAAGAAATGGATTCGTATGTCTCTATGTGGGTTCAACAAACTATTTTTGTATTACATGATGGTTTTTTTTTGGGTCTGCTAAAAAAAAATCAGCAACCGGACACTCGTTTCAATAACTTCAATGAAAAAAGTTTGATCTCGAACCTGCGATTTTTCGAATTAAAGGTCAACGTTGGGTCAGTACGCACTAATATTTTTTGAATGTCAATCGAAAACTTTTATGTCAAAGCATTAAATTCGGCACTTGAAGGTCACGTCCATTTTCAAAGAAGTTTGTTATGTAAAAAAAACCAAACCTTTGAATTGTCCCCAAAAAAAATATTTAAAATCACCATTTATTGTCTTTACATTTTATTTCCGCACAAAAATCATCTTTTTTGTTGGACACCTCCGCACAGAAAACACCAAATTGTGAGACATACCCTTCCTCAACGCATAAATTATCACTGCAATAGCGTTTACATAACACACTTTTGACAAACTTGAGCATGTGTCTTGTCACATAAACTGAAACATGTTGTTGTTAAAGGGAGTCGTCAGCTTCACAGAACGAATAAATCAATTCTGTGACGCAAAACCCTAAAAATTTCGCGCTCAGTAATTCCACCATCTACGTCAGAAATTATTTTTTTGGTAAATAATTTTTTTTTATAATTTTTTTTTCTTATTTTTTTCGAATAAATTAACTTAATAATGTAATTTAGTATGAATAATAATATCGCACATGTTTTTATTTATTTACGACTGTCAAAATGGAGTCCATCAATGTAGGTCTCGATCATCAAAAAAAAAAAAAAAAAAATGTGACAACAAAAGTAAATAATAAAAAATTGCAAAATTTTTCGCTGCTTCTTTTTTTCTTCATTTAATTTATTGTAAATACGAAATAATTTAATATTCATTTCACGAAAATAATTGTGATGACTTATTGCGCTTGATTGATGGGAGACAACTTAATTCAGTTTTGAGTTATTTTTATGAGTAAAAAAATTAACTTACTTTTTTTGTAAAATAAAATTTATTTTTTTTCTTTTAAATTTTTTTTTATATTTTTAAATTGTCACAGCACTTTCAATTGATTTATTTATTTTTGTAATAATTTTTTTTTATTTTGTAAAATTCACTTGTTTATTTGTGTTTTCACATTTAAATATTTATTTATTATTTCAAGTTATTTTTTTTTATTAAAAATATTTTTCTTTTAATTATTTATTTCACTTTTATTCTGTAAATATTTTTTCGGAGGAGCTACTTGGAGGCACTTCCGATCCCCACAACGACTAATTGATGACTGAAACCGACTGAGTTACGTTTTTCGTACATATGTTACCCAATGCTGTATTAAATGTACAAGAGATATGTTAATGTGTGTTTTGGGGTAGAAGTGGATTTCTTGCGTGAATGTTATTTTTTTTTCGTACATACGTTTTAAAATGCATGTTTTGTGACGCGATATCGTGATTCTTTTGTTTTGGTTTTTTTGATGAATCAAAAAGAAGAAATTCTGGATCGGTTATTAATTAATTTTTTTTTGACAATTTTTTGAAAATTAATTTTTATATATTTTAATAATTTAATTTTTTGTTGAATTAATATATTTTTTTTTAAATTTACCTATTTTGTATTTAAAATTATTATTAATAAAAATTATAAAAAAATAATTAAGTTAACAAAAATATTAAATAAAAAATTTTAAACAAATAAATTTTTTAAAATAAATATAAATTATTAAAAGTTAATAAAATAAAATCATTAAAATAATTCAATTTAATTTAATTAAAATTTGAATTAATTAAAAAAAAAATAAATTTTAAAAATTAATTCATAAAAAAAATTAAATAATTTTTTTAAATATTTTTCTGTCAATTTTTTAAATCAATTCAATTAATTTATTTGCATCGAGACAAACACTTCTTTTAAGTACAATGATCTTCATTCGCCTTCTTCTTTCTTTTTGACAAGGAAGTTCTTTCAAAAATTCACTTATTGTGATTCACTTTTTAATATTTGAATGTTAATTGGAATAATACAAAAGTCGAATTAAATTTTAAAAAATTAATTTCTTAAGTGAACTTCGCTTTATACTTTCCATTTTAGATAAAGAACCTAAAAAAACTAAATTCTCACAATTAAAAGCTTTTAAATACTAAGAATTTACTTCCGATGCGAGATTTCAAACAATTTCATGCAAAAATCTCACGAATGAATTTTAATTCATGATCATTTCAAATTGCATACAAGTCTTGAATGCAACTTAATTTTTTTCTTATTTGATTTGTCTATTAAAACTTCATTTTAATTACTTGTGATATTTCTGTCTCCTTTCAAAATTTGACTTTTGCTCCTCATGCATAATTAGGTATGATCAATTGCGTCAATCCAGTGGATTTATTAATTACGTACAAAGAAAAACAAACGAGACGAGAGTCAATAATTAATTCATTTACACTTTTTGTTGATTTGAAACGTTTTAATTTTTTGTTTGTCTGGATTGATTTGTTAGTTTTATAAATATGGATCACAAAACGTTCTAAAAATATTTTAGCGAGCTCTTTTGGTTCGCAAAAAATCACTCGACCTTAAAAAAAAATAACACAAAAAATATTTTAATGAAGTGGCTTAAGAATTTTGTACATTTCCATCCGTCATATTTCGTGTTAGTAGATACGTCATGAATAGACATCATGTAGTCCTATAAATGGTTCTTATTAAGGTACTACTCAAAAAAAATCATCCGGTTTATCTTTGTCTTTTATGACGCAAATCGAATTAAAATACGTTTCTCCGTTTTTAATTGTAACAAACAGCGGTTCAACGAACGCTTCCTCTTCTTGATTTTTTTACAAATGTTAGCGAAAGAGATGGTTAATTACAAATTCTTAACTACAACTTTATTTTAAAATTTTTTTTTTTGCCACAAAAATTTTTTTTGTGTCTGAAAATTATTTTATCGTGTTCTATGATCAAAATCCCCACGATACCTAAAATTTGAGCGAAAAATATTGATCCGTTAGCAAGACCTACATTTGGCTATTTTAGGGGCATTTTCGAGATACCTTCATCTCATAACGTACGGAAAAATAATCTCAAATGCAAAGTGTTATATATCGTTAGAAAGAAGATCATTTTTAACAAAATTTGGTAAGGCTTCTCGACTTCTATGGTTCAAAAAGTACGTTTTTTGGCCATAACGGCGGAAAAAATAGGGCATTTTTGACCCCCACCCCCATTTAATCTTAAACCGTCGAAATTTAACGACCCCCTAATTTACGACGTGTTTTTTAACATGACCCCCCCCTTCCCTCACTGAAAAGGAACTTTTTATTTAGTACCAGTTCAAATTTCAATCAAAGCTCGTGAAAAATTTGAAAAAAAAAAAACTCAAATTAATGAAAATTTGAAAAAAAAAGATTACAAAGTCTGAAATACTTTAAAAATTATTTTGAATAATTCAAAACGAAAAATTTTTAAATCGTGAATATGGCATTTTTTTACGACGTCGTACATATCTGTTTATCTTCCTCCCCCCCTCGTCGGAGTCCGTCGTAAATTTGAAGCATAAAGGCTCAAAAACTTGACCAAATCAAAACAAAATAGGTATCGTTTTGTCAGAAACTTGTCCTCTTTTTTTTACACAAAAAATTTGTTGGCAAAAAAAAATCTTAAATAAAGTTGTAGTTAAGCAAATAGATGTTTTATATGAATTTTCGAAAAATAATGTTCAAATTTTCGAAATTCGATATCGAAAATTTTCGAATTCATTAAAATTCTTTAAAAATCAATTTTAACTTTTTGAGCTATAATTGTTTTATGATTTTTTTTAATTATCGAAGAATTTTTCGAAATTGTTTTTGTACTTAACAAATTTTGTTTTTCTTTAGATATTAAAATTTTTATTTAATTTTTTAATTAGAACTAACTCATTAAAAAATTGTTCTTTCAAATTTTCGAAAATTTTTCGATATTTATTTTTTTAACTTTTTGGCGGATTCCTAATAATCTAAATGTTTAAATGATAAAAATTTTCGAAAACTATATTTTTAAAAATATTAAAAATTTTTCGAAAATTTGCTTAAAATTTTTCGAAATTGATTCGCATAGTTATGAAAAATTTTCGAAAAATTTTAAACAAATTTTCGAAAAATTTTAAACAAATTTTCGAAAAATTTTAAACAAATTTTCGAAAATTTTTAAGTAAAAAAAACTATTTTTTTTAACATATTGCAAAATTTTCGAAAATATACTTCAAATTCTTCGAAAATAATTCGTTTAATTTAAAATAATTTTTGAAAAATCTTTAAAAAATTCGCAGCTTATTGACAAAAATTATCGCAATTTTAATCCTTTCCTCAAATCGATTAATTATCGGTTCAATGCTCGCTGCAGCACAAAAAGTTCTGTTCTACAGAAAGAGAAAGGCAAAAAAACAAATCGGTTGTCTAGAGAAGGTCTCACACTAGAATTAACTCGATTTTGGCTGCGTTTAATTGCAATACAGCTCATAAATACCGGTTTCCTTCCGTTTTCGTACGACGTTCTTTTAAAGTCTTGCCTATGCTTATGCGTGTCACAACCATTTTATTTTATTTCTTTACTGACCAGTCTTTCCAGAAGTTACGTTACTTGCAAAATTTTAAACTTTTTCGAAAAAGACTGACTTATGCAAGAGATTTCTGTGTTTATGTTGGTGCGTATCAAGAGCAATGTCAACCACAATCTAATATATTTTAAATTTTCCGGTTTCTATGGTCTTTTTCTAGCAAGCTCGAAGTGTTTTTGGTTTTTGGGAATGCGATGACGTGACTTTGATGACATTTCGTGGACTAGAATTCATTCCGGAATCCGGTTTCGTGCGATTTGAAAGTAACCCTTCAATGGTGAAAATTTATTTCTGTTAAAAATAGACGAGAATCGATTAGAAACAATAACAAAAAAATAATTATTTAAAAATAAACAACAAAAATTTAGATTGGCTTGATTAATTTTTGAAGGACGCAACTTTTGTAGAGCTTTTCCAAGTCATCCGAGGCGTAATCGCAGACATTCCCATGATTATATTTGTAAAAAATGCGTTCAATGGGACTCATCGAGCTGATTTTTGTGCACCACCAAAGCGGATGATCGCAGCTAAGTTTCAAATTTTTACAATTAACACAAACATCGTCGCGATAAACCTTATTTAGCGCTCTTATAAAGTCAATTCTCTTTTTCACGAACCGCTTTTCCTTCTTTTTGCAGAAATTTTCGGGCATTTTCTTCAAATCTCGGCTCGGCGGAAGACATTTCACGATGGCATCTTTTTCCTCCTTCGTGAGAAACGCAATTTCTTCGATATCCGAGGCCGCAAGTTGCAAAAAATGAATGGAATTTATCGCGGGACGGACTTTTGCGGCAATTTCTGGATCCGTTTTCTTGTTTTGCCTGATGTAACGTTCAAGGGCCCAGCAGAAATCCAGTTCTGACTTTAAACAAACCTTATTTTGGGCGAAAATCATGTTGATGGTTTCGGGACTTGCACTTAGGAACTCGTAGCTGTTTATTACTTCATCAGTTTGGTAAGTCATGAACTGAAAAAAAATTTTTTTTCATGGATTTTTTTGAAAAAATTGGCATTTTTTACCTTTTCACACTCCAATTTGATCTTTGGAATGTCATACAAAACGGAAATTTCGTAGAAAATTGTCGCGTATTGAGGACAGAGCATTTCCTGCATTGATTTTTCGGCGAATTTGAGACCGTCTTTGCAAGTGTATTTATGGCAAGCGCTGTAAAATTCAGCTAAAGTGCTTCCGTGGTCGAATTTTATCTCTGACGAGTAGATGAATCTGGAAAAAATGTTTTTTATGAAGATCGAAAAAAAATTAGCACGAATTTTACTTCAAAAAGAGACGAAAAGCCTTCAAACTGATGTCTTCAATCCGGATCTCGTCACTTTCTTTGGTAAATCCCTTCTTGACACATTCGCCGTAAAACATGGTCTCGAAAACCTCGCTAACTGCGCTCAAATGAAACTTGTGGGCTCCGATGGAAGTCCAATTTCCGTCATCATCTTTGCACAAGAACGAAACATCACAACGTTTTTGATCGATGAAGAGCTGATGATACGCATTTCCACAATTAAGAACCATTTTTTTAATAAAATTATTTAAGACACAGCGAACAAAATAAACAAATTTCAATCGAAAAGTGAGGTTAGAACACGCTTCGTTTGTTTTGACATGATCAGTGCCGTATCTAGGTGTAAATTGTTAAACTGAAATTTGAAAATTTTTGAAGCGCCATCTATAGTAAAAATATTTTTGATCTTTTAAACTTTAGATATTTAAATTTTTTTTCGATTTGCTTTTACGTAAGTATGAAACATTTAGATATCTTAATATAATAAGAACCAAAGTTGTCAAAAAGAGATAAAATTTTCTATCTAGTTTTCTAACTAGTTTTAGGTCTTGCATATATTTTCAAGAAATTTTCAAAAAATTTTTAAAATATTTTTTATTTTCAAGAATTTTTGTATTAAAAAAGAAATCTAACATGAATTCACCTCTAAAAATAATGTCAAAAAAAAATATTTTTTTCAAAAATTTTTTAAAATTATTTTTATGAAACTTTTTTGTTTAAATTTTTAATTTTAAATACTCTAATATTAATTTTAGAAATTCTCAATGCCCCCCATTTTGTAAAAATTCTTTTAGGACAAAAACATCGAAAAAAAATTGGAACGGCCTCATTTTTATTTAAAAAGTTTTTAACTAAAGCTCAAATTGAATTTTCAGATCATTTTTGGGGGAAAATATAATTTTTATTTTAAATTTGTAAATTAAGTTATTTCTTGTATCTTAAGCCTTTTAGATTTAAGTAAAAAGTTAATTTGCTAAAAACTCCTGCTTCCTTTTTAATTTTTTGAGGATCTATAAAATCCAAAATACCGTAATAAAGATAATGCTAAGAGAAAAAAAATCAAAATAATAGTCAAAACTCGTTCAAAATTCTTATTTTTGAAAAATTTTAAAAAAAAAAATTTTGAAATACTTTTTTATCAAAAATCTGTAAAAAAAAATATTAAACAATTTTTGGTCATTAAAGAATAATTTAGTTGTTTTTATGGTATTTACGTTAAGATTTGGTACTTTAAAATCAATCTCAGAGTATTTCAAGGTAAAAACTTAAACAAAAAAAAAATCATTAAAAAAAACCGTCAAAAAATTTGAAAAATATTTTTTTTGCAAATATTTTTGAGAATGAATTTTTCATGTTAAATTTCGTTTTTCAATACAAAAATTCTTGAAAATAGAAAATATTTTAAAAATTTTTGAAAATTTCTTGAAAAAATATGGAAAAAGACCAAAAAATGGTCTTGTATATTTTTTGAAAAAATTTTTCAAAACAAGGAAAAAAGAAACTTTTTTTTTATTTTGCGAAGAATATCCATTGGAATTTGAAATGGGGCAGGGGACAAAAACATAGAAAAAAAATTGGAGCGGCCTTAAAAATTGTTTAAAAAATATTTAAAAAAACGTCAAAATTTTGAGAGAAATTAGAAATTTAAATATTAAAATTTTTCCATTAAATTTTTTATTTTCAACTGTTTTTTTTTCTTAAATTAAGCATTAATGTTAACATTTTTTTCTAAAAAATTAAAATAATTTAAATTTGTGAACAAATCAAATAAATTGTAGGAAAATTTTCGAGAACAATTAAAAAATTCGAGTGAGAATTCTCGTAAAAATTCAGAAAACTGAATTTTCAAAAATTTCGATGCCCCTTTATCCGATGACGCTACGCCGCCACTGGGTACGGACCTGATTGACATTTTTAGTTCGGTTTATTAAATTTTTGTTTTGTTCTTAAAAACCTAGAATTTTCTGTGAAAAATGGAAAACATTCCACAAAAAGCCTTGCGTGTGTTATTGATTGATCAGAAGCGTTGTGATGTTTTCTTTCATTGCAAAAAAGCGGATGGAACATGGTCTAAATATGGCGCCCACAAATTCTGGTTAAGTTTGGTGAGTGATGTTTTTGAGGCAATGTTTTTCGGTGAAACTGTCACGAATGGCGGAGTTACTGACGAGACCAATGTTTGGATTGAAGATATCAATTTTGATGGTTTTGTAGCTTTTTTGAGGTAAGTTTTTTGATGATTTTTTTTAGGAAAATTTTGAAAAAAAACTTTTTTCTAAAAAAATTTCGAAAAAAATAATTTTTTTTGTCTAAAAAAATTTTGAAAAAAATATTTTTTTTTTCTAAAAAATTTTCTTTTTAGACACATTTATGGCTTTACAATAAACGACGAGCTGGAAGACGACAAAACTCTCGTGGAATTTTTCTGTTGCGCTCACAAATACAACTGCGTTGTTGCCTTGAAATTCGCCGAAGAATTGATGAAAATTCGTCTTTCTGTGAAAAACGTGCTGCTTTTCTTTGAGATTGCCGACCTTTATGACTTGCAAACGTTAAGATACTGTTGCAGGATCATGTGCTGCCAAATGAGCGAAATTCTGTCGACCTCGGAGTTTCTCACATCAAAACCGGCAACTGTCAACTTTCTGTATGGCTTCCCTTGTGGCGCCATTAACTCGGAAATGGATTTTGTTTGGGCCCTCGAACGTTACGTTGCCTTCAACAAGAAAAATGACGAGAAAATTGCGGAAAAAATCCGACCAGCATTGCAACAAATTCACTTTCTCACAACGAGTGCGAACGATATTTCGCACACCGCGTTGCTGTCGCAAGAGGAAAAGAAAATGCTGATCGGGAGTTTGTCGTCGAAAACTACGCCTTCAATAAAACCATTCAATTCGTCGCGAAAAAATCGCTGCATGAAAAAACGAATTGACATGATTTGGCCCCTGAAGGATTTGTTTGTGCCGAATACTTGTGCGTATTGTAAAAGAAAAAAAGTGGCAGAAAATCACTCAATTTGGAATTGCTCGCAGATGGGCGATGAGTCACGTAGACTTTTGTCGAGAGTTTATGTACAATATCAACATACGAATTTGATTGATTATGATTTGTTTGATTTGATGAAAATTTACAATTTTTTTTGTGAACAAAAGTTCATTGCATATTGATTTTGAACTTTGTAAGATTTAATTTTTTCGAAAAAAAAATAAAATAAATGCAAATTTTTGATAAGAAATCCAGTAATCCAGGTAAGAAATATTTTTTTTTTAGATTTTTAGATTAAAGTTTTAGATTTTTTTATTTTAATTTTTTTTAAAGATTTTTTTTTTATTTATTTGAACAATTTTAGTTGTATTTTTTTATTTTTTTTTTACACAAAAATGATAATTTTAAAATAAAAATATATAAAAATACAAAATTAATTAAAATTTTAAATATTTTAGTTATTAAAAATAAGAAATTGAAACAAAAAATGTTAAGAAAACAGACTTTAAAATTTTCTTAGCATTATCTAAATTACGGTATTTTGTAAAGAGACTTTTGAAAACATCTTAAAATATAATGTAAAAAATAAAAAAAATAATTGTTGAATAATTTTTTTACATTTTACAGCAAAAAGTTTTAAAAAGACCTGAGCTCTTTAAAAATTTGGATAAAATTTCAATTTTTAAGTCAGTTTTTAGTTAATTTTAATAAAGTTCAGTTCAAACATTATTTTAATCGAAATTATTTTTTATCCTTTATTAAAATTTTATTTTTTTAATTTGGAAATCAATGAGGAAAAATTTGGAAAAAAAATATTAGGCCGTTCCAAATTTTTTCAAAATTTTCAGATTTTTGGGGCAAAATAAAAAAAAAGTTTTGAAATACTATTTCATACAAAATGAGAAAATTTTAATTTTTTTTTTAAATTTTAACAAAAAAATTTCATAAAAATAACCGTCAAAAATTTTTGAAAAATAATTTTTAGGAAATATTTTTATAGAAGAAAATTCATGTAAAATTTCGATTTTCAACACAAAAAAATTTAAAATTGAAAATATTTTTAAAAAAATTTTGAAAATTCCTTGAAAAAGTAAGGAAAATGACCAAAAAATGGTCAATTTTGATGAAATTTTTAACTTTTTTTTATTTTGCCCCATTGGATTTTCGGCTTTTGAAATGGGGCAGGGGACAAAAACATAAAAAAAAATTTGGAGCGGCCTTACGAATTTATTGAATTTTACATTTTTCAATTTTTTTTTTAAATTATTTCAAACTCAAAAATGAGCTAAAAAAAATTTTATAAAGCTATGTTTTTTAAATTTAAAAACTTTTATTTACATAAATTTGTCAGTTTATTTTAGTGCATTAAGTGCATTCACATTAAAAAGGAGGTAAAAATAAATAATTTCTGAAAATTAGCTCATACTCAATTAAATATTTTTCAGAAATCTCTTTATAAAAATTACAAATTTTAATTTCGTGAAATCAATTAAAGCCTTATGTTTGCGTATCGATCATAAACATCAAATAAGAGTAAATTGTTGAATATGTCGCTCTAAAAGTCTCGACATTTAACGGGCGAAATCCTCCACAAGTTGGCATCGATGTAATTTGCACTCCATACAAAAACATCCAATAAGTTTTTCTCTCCCGCGGCGTCAACGAGTACCAAGCAACACAATAAACCTCATCGACTAACGAATCGTTCTTAATCTCAATTGCGGTCCCGATCGCACACGGTATAAAAATCAGAGAAAAAAACACAACAAGTCCATAATATCCCACGATCCATGTTGGCTGGTTCACGAGCACAAAGAGAAACAAAATTTTCATAAAGGCATAACCTCCGATATTGACGAGAAACATTTTGTTGTAAATGTCTTCAACGGTGCCAATGAAATCCTGAAAACGTTGGTGCAGTTTCACAAGTTCATCCAAACTCGCTTGATGTCCATCTTTATTCGGATTTGTTTCAATGACCGAATTCAATTTTCGCAATTTGATGATTAAGTTGTCAATTTGGAAAAAGGCGCTGCTACTGAACAAGAGATAGGTGTGATACGTAGTTTGCATTGGGCCGAGAACCGTTAAGATCACTTGTAGAATTTGGTACAAACAATTTACAAAGTAGCCCGGATTCGAAGTTGAACTGATGCCAGGTATGAAGAAACCAAATAGCAAAAAGAGCTCTCCGGTACAGAGATAGTAGCCGAGTGGCGAAAAAATTGAAATTAATCCGCCGCCGGAGAAAATTACCGTTGTAAAGAGAAATAATTTTTTACAATCCATCGAATGTTTCAAATATTTTTCAATTTCTTCATTTTCAATTCCTTTCTTTAGATCATCACCAAACTTGTAGATTTCGTCCAATACGCTGCAAATTTCCATCTTTTTCGTAAATCCAACGTAAGTTAAAAAATACGAGATCCATCCAATCATCCAGGTGACAAAGCAGTAACAAATGCGATAAAAATCCCCCCAAATGAGCCAAATATCGATGATGTTGATTACCATGTAGATTGTGACTTCGGTCAGAACGAGTCCCAGCAGAAAACTCAGCTTGTAATCCGGATCAAAGACTTTGTAGCCATATAAGGCAGTTTCAAATTTCAGATAAGGCACGAGGAAATTCTTGTAAATGTCATTGGGATCGTCAATATTTGAAGTGTCAAAATTTTTCTTCAAATAATTCCTTGTTGATTGATGAATTTTGTTCCAAAACTTCAGTTGCACCATGTTTGAAAGTTTGTCAGAGATTGATTGAAATTTAAGGATTATTCAAGCTTTTATAGCTTTCATAAATGTTCAACATAAGGTAAGTTCTCAATCAATTACAGATGATCAATTATAGATGATTTATGATGAAATCTGACTTTTTTTTCAGTTAAGGTTTGAACAATTACCAATTGTTTCTATAGAAGCACGTGAAATTGATTTAGATAATTGGTTTTAGGTTTTTTCCTAAGTGTTTTAAAGTACCTCAAAGAATAAAAATTGAATTTTTTTTATTTTAGATTCGCTGAAATTCTTTATAACAATTTAAATTTTTTAAATATTAAAAAAAAAATTAAAAAAAAAACAAATTTAAAATAAACTATAAAAAATAAAAAAAAATTAAGATTTTAATCAAGGATAAAAAATAAAATTATTAAATAATTTCTCTAATTTTACAATAAAAAATGTTTAAAAAAATAATTAATTTATAATATTATTTTGAAGCATTTTTTTTGTCAATTTCGATAAAATTTGATCAAAAATTATTTTTTGGTCAAGATAATTTTTTTATATTTTTTTTATTTAAAAAAATTAAAATTGAATTAAAAAATTTTACAAATTAAAATATTATTTTTTTTTAAATTAAAATTAAATTTAAAAAATTATTTTTTTTAAATTATTTTTTTTTTTAATTAAAAAAAATATTTTTTTTAAATTAATTTTTTTTTTAAATTAAAAAAATATTTTTTTAAATTAAAAAAATTGATAAAATAATTTTTTTTTTATTTAAAAAAAATATTCAAAATTTATTAAAAATGTTTTTAGACAATAATTTAAATAAATAAAATTTAAATAAAAATTATTAATTTTTACGATTTTTTTTTTTAAATTTTGTTTTAAACAATAAACAATTTTTTTCATATAAAAATTTAAATGTAAAAAAAAAGTTTTAATTATTTTTCTTTTTTTTTATTTAAATTTAATTATTTTCTTACCTTATTTCATCTTCCCTCAACTAACAAATAATTTAATTTTTTGTTAAAATTTCTAAGTTTTATTTTAAAATATTAATACAAAAATATTGTAACGGTCGGTATTTGATTCAAATTTTGTTTTTTGATTAAAAAAAAATAAAGATTTGCTAAATAAAAAAAAATGTAAAAATCTATTTAAGTTACAAATTTTTAGCAAACCATCCTTAAAAACTACTTTTTGTATTAAAATTAAAATGGACGAAGTTTCTCTACTGATAAGGCATTTTGCTGCGTTTGTAAAGTTTTTTTCACTTTTTTTTGTAAATATTTTTTTTTCTTTCGATATTAGGCCACAATCGTTGATTTTTTCTGAAGGAGTCAAAAATATTTCACTCTGAAACCGTTTCTATTTACATTTTTGTGCTTGAGATTCTTCTATTGTCTACTTCTATGAGCTATTGAAACGTTTTTTTCGAATTTAATTGAACATCCCTTGAACTAAATACCAAAGATAAACTGGTAAAAGGAGTGATGAGCACAATTTAATGGTGGTTGCTGCATTATATGGCGACTGAGTGATGCCTGAAATTGAGTTGAAAATTAATTTTTGTTAAAATAAATTTTTTTTTTATTAAAAAAGTGAAAAATAAAAAAAAATAAATGATAAAAATAAACATTTATTTATTCAAAAATTAAATTTTTGATTTTTTACATGAAATTTGTACGAAATAAATGTTAAAAGTGAGTATTTTTGTATAAAATAAGGTACATAAGTGCAAAAATATATTTTTTTCGGTGCAAATTGTTAATTTTAACATTAAATATATAAAAATTCCATCACCAAAAGAACCAAAAACCAATGAAAGAAAGTGAAAACTACTGTTGATAGTCAGCTTGTGTCTTACCCATTTGGAATTTCAATGGCGGCGAAGACATTCGACCGTCGCCTCCGTTGCTGAATGCCAGCACACGCATCTTGTATGACTTGCCGGGCGTCAGAGTGTCGATATAGGCTTCCAATTTGTTGCCCACGGGGATAATTGTGTCATTGGCACGGGACATGTCTTGATCACTTTCCCAAATTCGAACCTGAAATGGATTTTTAAGAGTTAATATTTAATGAAAAAAATTTTTTTTGATGAATTTTTGCTAAAATTTTAAATTTTTAATAAATGTTTGAAAAATTGAGATATTTTTTTTCAGAAGTTTTTTCAAAAATATTAATTTTTTGCGAATTTTTTGATATATTAGTTCTAATTGATCGAAAAATTTAGATAAAAAAAATTAAAAATAATTAAAAATTAAATAAAAAACAATTTAAAAAAAAATAATTAAAAATATTTTTTTTTGAATTTAAAATTTAGATTTCGTTTAAATTTTTTTCGCAGATTTAAATTTTAAAATATTTTTTAATAAATACCTATTTTATAAAAAAAAAATCTTAAATTTAATCGACCAATTTTTATAATTTTTTTTTTAAATTTTATATATTTTCGATCGATTTCTTATTGAGATTTTATTTTAATTTTTTAAATTTTTTTTTTAATTTTTTTTAGCAATTTTAATTTTTTTTACGATTTTTATTGATTTTTGTGAGAAGTTAAAATTTTTAATCATTTTAAAATAAAATTTCAATTTTTGTATATTTTTTTCAATTTCGGTTTTAAATTTAGTCATTTTCATATTTCTGCCAGTTTTGAACAAAATTAAGTCAAAAATTAAAATTAGGTATTTGACATTTTTGAAGCAAAAATTAAAAAAAAAAATTAATTTTAAGAAAATTTTTGCCAATTTTGACAAAAATTGTTTTAAAATTTAAATTATTTTTTATAAAAAATTCTTTGAAAAAATTAAAATTTCAGCTAAAATTTTGTAATTTAAACATTGAAAAAAGAAAAAAACTCACTTTATATCCTTCGATGGGTTCTTCTTCTTGCGTGGGAGCAACATAACGCCATACAACTCGCACCGTCGTCGGATTAATGCCATAAATATGCACCGTAGATGGCGGTTTCTGTGGCGCCTTTCTGTAAGTTCTTTCCATATATCGCTCCGATTCGGGTCCCTCGCCTGCTGCATTGTACGCCATCGATTTGACAAAGTAGTACGTATCTGGTTCGAGACCGACAATCAATGCCCATGGTCTCGTTGTGCGTGACAAATAATAAACGGCATCTTCCTCACGATGATCCTTCTTCCAATATTTGATACGATGCCCGATCAGCTGTCCACGGATCTTTTCGCGCGTTTGATCAACTGGAGCCCATGTCACATTTATAGCGGTCGAGTTGAATCCTCTTGCGTAAACTTGTTGTGGCGCCACTTGCGGCATATCTTCGGCCGAATAGATCGTTGTGACATTACTTTCGGGCCCAGCACCAAAATCGTTCATGGCTTGAACTTTCACATCGAATTTCGTGTAATAAATCGTTTCCTTATTGTCGAAATGAACAACAGCTTGTCCGACATTTCCTTCTTTAATGTCGCTCGCCCATTCCGTTTCGCCCTTTTTACCGTGTTTCCGGTAGAAATATTTGTATTTAATTCCTTTGGCGTTTTGTTCTTCCGGTCTGAGTGGATCCCAAGTAATTACCAAGTCACCGATTTTGCCTCCCCCGCCTCCGACATTACGAGGAGCGATATCCGGTTTGTCTGGCTTTGTGCTATACGAAGGAGATGGTTCACTTGGCGCGCCAATTCCGAGATCGTTTACCGCGCAAACGGCAAATTCATACGAACTCCATGGCGTTAGGTTAAGCACAGTGGCGCGTCGTCGATCTGTGAACCGATCAGGACGTTCAACATTCCGATCTTCAATCATTTCCGAGACATTGGTCCATGTTTTGTTCCAATTCGTACGACCCAAGACGTTATAATGCGTAATTGGGCGTCCATTATTGCCGCCATCAACCCATTCAATGATGGCGTCACGTTTATTGATTTCGATAATTTTCACTCCGCCGGGACGTGCGGGAGGACCTTGAACGATCACCATCGTTTTCTGACTCACTTGGTTCACGGCACTCTTTGCGATGCACTCATATTCGCCCGTATCGGTAATTGTGAGGTTATGTAAGACCAAGCCATTGTTATTGTCGATTTTGTAACGCGGATCCATGTGTGGATCAATAACCTGTCCATTATGCTGCCAAATATACGCTACATCCAAGATCTCGTCGTAGTACACCTCACACGTGAGATAGAGATACTCGTCGATCGTTTTGTGGATTTTTGGCGCGAAAGATTTCGAGAATTGTATTTCGCGCAAAACAATTAGGCGCGCACTTGATTCGTCAGTTCCGTAAACATTTGATGCCACGCACGTGTAAACTCCCTCGTCATCGCGACTCGTCGGGGATATTATTAGTTTTCCATCGGGCAGCATTCGACGATGCCCTCCGGGACCTAAAACGTTGCCATCTTTTTTCCACGTGATTTTTGGGCGTGGGGCAGCTTCGGGTTTACAATCTATGGTAGTGTTCCCGCCATAAATTGCATAAATCTCCTGCTCTAAGGGGAACTTTTTGAAAGTTGGTTTGAGCGATAGAACCCTCAGTTGTGACGATGAATAAACACCCCTCAGTTGATTGGTAGCTTTACATTGATACATTCCATTATCCTTATCTGGATCCAAAAACTTGATTGTCAATACGTTATCTTGTATCACGTACTTTTCCTTATCCAAGCTCTCCCGATCTAACAGGTCGCCATTTTTGTACCACGTGTAATTGACATCTGGCACAGCATTTGCCTCACAGATGAAACTAACCTCGCCGCCATGATCCTTGATCTTATCTCTCAGGGGAATCGTGAAATTTGGTTTCATTTGCAAATTCACATGAACACTTTTATCAATTGTCTTCCGATCATTAAATACCGTACAAACGTATTCGCCATTGTCGTTCAATGTGGCATTCGGAATAATCAATACTCGATTATAGTTGAGGGTGTATGCATGTCTTGGCAAATCTGCATCCCTCCGAGTCCAATTGTAATGCGGCACAGGATAACCAAAGGCCATGCATTCAATCCGAACTTCATGCCCAGCAACTGGTCCCTCGGGAAAGACTTTCGGGAAGGTATTGGCAAATACAAGTGTCTGGTAGTTTGGATGCGGTTTCACGCGTAATGGGAAAAATGGTCCATTTCTGCCGGTATCTGAGACTGTCGATTGTACTGTGCACGAATAATTTCCACGATCAATCGATTCCAAGGCAGAAAAGTACAAAGCCCCATCATTACTGACAAAGACACGACGATCTTCCTCCACGAAATTCGGGAAATAGTCACGTGACCAGTAATATTTGACTCCGGGGAAATGCTGCGGCGGATCGCAGTAAATAGATTTACCCCAATTCATTTCGCCATTTTCGGGGGAACGTTTCAAATTGAATTCCAAAATGTATCCGAGATTCAGTTGAACACTTTCCGATAGGATTTTACCGAATTTATTTTCAGCGACGCAGTGATAAGTTCCTTGATCCATGTCTTGTTGCGGATTGTAAATGATCAAATTGCCGCCACTGATCGTATAACGCGGATTTGTGAGGGGATCAATTTTGATAAATGTTAAATTATCATTTTTGTACTCCTCCTTGTACCACGAGTACGTAGGGGTGGGATAACCTCCCGCCAGACACCCTATGGACACGTCGTTGCGAATTAAGCGTTTTCCCGTGTCATAGGTCGTGTCACTGGGTTGCTTGATGAAATAAGGTCCTCGTGGAAGACGTTCTTCCTCATAATAATCCATGCCGTATTCAATTGTGCGTTTATCTTCTTCGATTTTTTCCACATTTTTAATGTCGTAAAGTTGGCGCGATTCGCAAATAAACAAATTTGGTTCCCGCTCATACGTTGGAATGAACATCCAACGATCCTTGCTCCGTGAATAGGCGTAAACCAAGCGATCTTTGTTCAAATTGTAGCGATCGTAAATGTTGTAGGTGTCGGGACGGCGGGAAGTTGTGCGGAATTGTTTATGCAAGGAATTATCAAAGTCAGGCAGGTCTGTATCAAAACCCTCATATCCGCGATATTTCGTTTCAGGACTTTCATTGAGCTCGTCATCGTAGTTGATGCCATCTTCAATAACAACTAATGCTGTTCCGTCATCATTTACCCATGAGGTTGGTCCGGTACGTCTTGCCGATACAAAATACCGATTTTGTCGTTGGTCTTGCAAAATTAGATGTTTCAAGATGAAAGAATGTTTTTCAACGTTATCAACATCAACAACTTTCGCTTGATATGCCTCGCAAATACGTTTGGCTTCCCACCAACTGCGTTTCGGCGATTTTATGAAGCGATAACAACTTTGGCGATACGTGATCCAATGTTCGGGACAGAAAAACGACTCATCCACGCCATCAATGAAATTCGAATAAGAATTATAGTTGTGACCATATCGACTGGTATCGTAAAATGAGGCGCCGGAAAGATCGCGATTCGGCTCCGAATTATCGAACCGGGACGGGAAACGATCCGTGCTGCCACTCAAAGGTCTCAGAGTTGATGGAACGTTGAAACGATTGTTGATCCCGTAACCCGGTTGATAATTCGGCTTGTAACCGCCGTCATCGCGATTCCGGTTTCGTTCTCGTTCACTGCCATAGTCTCGGTCGTAGTCTCGTTGAGCACCGGAGTTGTAAATGCAAAGAAGCGCACACAGGGCGACCAGTCGCCATGCCATGTTTAAATGATACTAAAAAGAAACAAAAAAAAAATTAATTCAAAAAGTGATTCATACTAATATAAAAGCGAAGAAGAACATAAACAATGGGCGTTTCCACGTCAAAAATTCCGCTGCACACAATTTATTATCGAGCATATGTGGAAATTCCAATTGATGAACTCGACGAAGCTGAAAACGGTTCATAAATTATCACGCAAGTCAATTAACCGTCGATCATCCCATTTCGATGAAAAACCAATTAGACTGATAATAAG
>NC_087087.1:27432884-27478708 GCF_036172545.1 Culicoides brevitarsis
TTTAATTTTAATTAAAAATAGGTATTTAAACAATTTCTTTCAGTTTTAAAGCTTGTCTTTTCGAAATGATTTCGAAATTTTTGAAAAATATTTTTTTTTTCGCCTTTATTATTTATTTTTATTTTCTATAAAATAAATAATTTTTTTTATTTAATAAATAAATAAAATAAAATAATTAAATAAAATAAATAAATAAATTTGAAAAATAAATAAAAAATTAAATAAAAAACAAAAAAATAAAAAAAAAAAAAAATTGAAAAAAAAATTTTTTTAAATTTTTAAATAAAAATAAAAGATTTGTTAAATTTTTATAAATTTTAAAAACTAATTTTTGTAAAATTTATTTATGATTTTTTTTTGCTTGAAAATATTTTTTTGTTCTTGTTGGTGACAACAAGAAATTCGACATTTTTTTTCTTTAATAAAAAATCTATCTAAAAAATCTTAAATTTATTTTGAATAATGTCTCTAAAAGCGTAAAAAAATTTTTGTTTTTTTTTTTATTTTAACAAATTAGTGAAAAACGGTCTAAGAAAATAAAATTCTTTAAAAAAAATTACTCGTAAGGTAAAATTTCAGTAAAATAAATAAATTGAAAGCAATTTTTCCAATATTTTTTCTCAAAGCTTCCCAATTTTCCTCTTATTATTAGATTGAGTGAAGGATTAAGGGCACACATGACTTATCAAAACACGACAGAAAAACGGTCGTAAATGAAATTACATTAGAGAAAAAAAATCAATTTGTATTAAGGCATTAAAAATAAAAAAAAAAAAAAATAAAATGAAAAAAGAGCACAAGGCAAAAAAAAACGAAAGAATAATTTTTTTGTTATTATAATGTGAGCACACACTCTTCCACTCACTCATATTATGTAGTACATTAATATGCAAATGAAGGTATTAAAAATGTAGGGTATTCATGAAACACACAAACGTAGCGAATTCCAGCACTGGATGGATGAACTTTTGCTAATATCGTTGTTGTTGTTGTTCCGTCTGTTGTTTGAACCAATTCGCTACAGCTTGATTGCCTATGCTGCTGGTATCAGTCAGGAGACGTGTTCTATGTCCGCTATCAGTTTTTTTTTTCGTGTTAGGCTTGAATCAACAGAGTGTCTCTCTCTTTTTTTTTTGCCGTTCCACACAAACACACACCGAATCACGTAAGTTGGTCTCTTTAAAAATCGATTTTTCAATCAGTACCTTTTTCCGTAGTCGTTTCCCAAAAAATAAAAAAAAAATATTTTGTCCATGCTACGATCATCGACGAGGCACTCTGTTGATATTGACGCGGCATGTCAAACATAAATTTCGTTCTAAAAAGGCTCGACGAGAATTTATTCGTGCGAGTTGTAGCAAAAAAAAAACATAAATGAATTGACTAAACGTTATCGGTCGGCATTAATGGCAGCAATTTGTGTGTTTATTGAATGTTTTATCAAGTTTGTAACTGCATTATGCTGAGGAAATAAAACTTTTTAAATGGATTTTTGTTGGCCCGTTAACGATCAAAGCGCACAAGAAGACACGTGAGAGGTTAAACGATCATTAAAACCAATAAAATTTTTCGATTTTTTTTTTGGCATCAAATCAACTCGAAAATTGACCAACAATGCACACAAAAAGTATTCGAGGAATTTGAAAAATTTTCTCATTAGCTTGTCATTAGCATGATGAGGTCGCTAATTTCCTCGCAAATGTATTTTTCGTGTCATGTATCGCACAAGAAACGCCTCCGAAAATCAATTCAAAATATTTCCGGTTGATTTTTTGTCCTGGACGACACAGGAGAAAAAAAAAGAAAACTAAACAGGAAATAATGAATAAAATGGTCCAGGCAGCTATCGATCCATCCATCTATCTGTATTCCGATGAATGACAGAAGAGCTTTATAAATATAAATGAAAAAAAAAGTGTACGGAACAGGAAAGGAAAAAGATAATCATTCAATGTTGTGTTGCTAGAGCGTGTCAAGTCATCGAACAGCCGCCAGTTTGACTGGATTTTCGTTGATTCAGTGGAGACGACTGGTCGTTTAAGCATTTTATGTTTGTTTTATTTAGAAATTTGTTTTAGGTGAACTTTTCGGAAGATTTTTTAAAACAGTAATTTTGAAATTTTGGTCAAGTATAAAAAGTATAAAAAAAATTTTAAATAAAAATTGGGATAAATAGGAGTAAAATTTACATATAAATTTTTAACCTTTTTCTAATATAAAATTATTTTAATGAATTAATTTTTTTTTTTAAATAGATTTTTTTTGCTTAATATTATTTAAGATTAAATATTTTTCTTAATATTTTTTTCTAATTTTTTTTTTTTTTTGCTACAAAAATTTTGTTTTTTAATTATTTTTCAAATATTATTGAATTCCTAAATATCATAAAAATTATTATTTTTTTTCTTAAAAATTTTTAATCAAAAAATCAAATAAATTTTTATCACAAAAAATAAATTTTGATTATTTAAAAAAAAATAATTTAAAAATTAAAATTTTAAAAAAAAATTAAAGATTTTCTTTATTTTTTTCCAATAATTTATGTAATTTTTTTGTAAATTTATTTTATTAAATAATTTTTTTTTAATCGTTTAAAATTAAAAATTTTTTAAAATTTAAAAAAAATTTTTAAATCATTTTATTTATTTCATTAAAAAATATTTTATTTAAAAAACAAATTAAAATAATAATTTATTTAATAAAAAATTTATTTTATTTTTTTTTAAATTATTAATGAAAATAATATTATAAATAAAAAATATTTTTTCTAATATTAATTTTTTAACTTTTTTTTTCAAAATTTATTTTTTTTATTTTATTTTAAAAAATATTTAAATTTATTATCATAAATTTTGTAATTAAAAAAAATTAATTTAAAATTAAAAAAATAAAAATAAATTAATTAATTTTATTACCTAATTTTTGTTAGAAAATATTTTATTTTTTCTATAATAATTAATAAAAATAATTTTATTAAAACATTTTAATCGTTTAAAATTAAAAATTTATTAAAATTTAAGTTAATTTTATTTATTTCACTAAAAAATATTATATTAAAAAAACAAATTAAATTAATTAGGTAATTATTTATATTGAATAAATATCTTTAAAATATTTTTTCTCAATTTTAATTTTTTAACGATTTTTTTCAAATTAATTTTTTTTTAAATATTCTAAAAAATTATTTCACTTCAATTTTATTCAATTTTTATTTTTTCACAATCTTTTCAGTATCTCGAAAAATTGTTTCACAACAAAGTTCTCTAATAAAAATCAAATTTGCTAATTCAAGGTAAGTACCAACTTCTAATTATAATCGCATAACAATGAGAAATTGAGCGTGGCACGATAATGAATTGATGCAAAACAAAAAAGAGGTCACCGTCTCTTTAAAATAAAATAAATCTTGGTGGTTAAGAGTTTGTCTTCTTGGAATAATTTTGCCAACACACCCACAAAAAAAGGGAAAGAAATTTTCCATCCCATTAAAATTTTTCGTGTGTGTGCTTTTCTCTCCTTCATTGCTGCTGTCGTCGTCTTCATCATTATATTATCATCGCGCCTCAACCATATCAACAACAAACGCAAACACAAAGGAGAAACAACATACTTGAGGAGCAAAGCATTATTATAATTTTGTGTGTGTGTGTGTTGGCTTTCTTGCGCGTTTTGAAGGTGAGGGAGGAAATGCCACCTCATCATGCGAGGAATATGTTGTTGCCACCATTAATAAATTACATGACCATATACTGTGCGAGAGTAATATATTAATGTGCTTTTTTCCTTTTTTTTCTTTCTTTTTTTGATGAAGAAGGCCGCGTTTTTATTGGAACAAACGCGTAATTGGCTCCGCATTTCTTAACCTTTCAACCGCTTTGTGCTACAAGTCAGATAGACAGTAATTTAGTCATTCCATGGCATAAATGAGTGCCAAACATTAAAATTATTAATATTTTGACCTGTACGAGTAACAGAAAGTTACTTACTAGCAACAGTTGATCGATTTTTCCTTTTTGTTCGGTAATGATGTGACGAGGATGGAGGTTTCGAGGTCGATTGTTTGAAGCTCGAACTTTAACTTTTGAACTTTTAAAAGTCAACTTAAGCAAAAATTTCTTCAATTTAAATTTTTTATATAAATTTTTAACAATTAACTATAAAAAAATTAAATAATTGAAAAAACGTAAAAAATTAAGTTGAACTTAAAAATTTGTTTTTTGAACTTAAGGATCTTAAGTCAAAACTTAAGAGATTGGATCATCAATTTATGAGCTGAAATTCGGTCAATATTTAACAAAAGTCATAATATTAGTTTTTTAAAATTATTTTTGAACAAATTTCAGGAAATAATTTGATGATTTATGAAATAAGGTTTGACTTAAGATCCTTAAGTTTAAAAAACAAATTTTTAAGTTCTTTCAATTACTCAAATTGTTGTCAAATCAAGATTTAATATTTATTCAGATTCAAAAAAAAAACTTTAACTTTTGATAATACTCATTGAATCTTTATTTGAGACTTAAAATATACCAAATTAAGTTGACTTAATATTGAGTTGAAGCAATTAAGTCAACTTAATGTAACTTAAGAATAAAAAAAGCAAGAAAAATAAATTATTTTTTGACTTAAAGTCTATTCTTTGAGAAAAATTAATTATATTTTTGAAAAAAATTAAAATTTTCGAAAAACTAAGTTTTGACTTAACTGACTTAAGGTTTTAAGTTTGACTTAAAGCTTTTACTTTAGAATTTAAGTCAAAAAACACACGTTTTTGACCTAAAATTATTAAGAAAAATGCCTTAGAGTTAAAAAAAATTTCAAATAAGCCAAAAATTTTGAGAAAATTTAAAAAAATCTCGTATTCGAAGAAAAAAATGCTCAAAATTCGAGATTCAAAGTTCCAGTTTCAGAAACCATACAAGACAAAACCGACGACGAGGATTTTCGATTCAAAGGAAAACGGATTGCGTAAGAAATTACTCATTGTACATAATTCAGAAAGCGACGACATATGACACAATTACCACACTTATCATCACTATCACTCGAACTATCTGTCTCTCTCGCTATCTCTCTTCCACTCTCTCTCCTTCATCGAAATTCAAAAGATATTTTACATACACACACGTCTATCACAAAATCAGACAGTCATCTAAATTTTCTGTATAAATTAGAACAACATTGAGTCTGCGAGCAAAGCAACGTATTATTATTATTATGTAAATCTATCATCGACTCTGCATACAAAGTACCGACAACGACGATGCGACAGAATGTAAATATCTCATGTGCGCCTACAGAAGAGTTATCATCCCAAATCTCTCCATCTATGCAAAGCACAGTAAAAACAAGACGACGACGAGTGTCATCATAAAACAAGTTTGTCAACTATTTCGAGGATTTAGCGCGAGTATTTTATGTTGTAAACATGAGAATTTTTTCAATACTTTTTTTGTGGATTTTTTTTTGTAAATTTTTTTGTTTTAAAATGAGAGAAGATTGAGCAGGCAAGTGACCTTCGTGCAAATTCTAAAACAAGAAGAATGCTGCTGCTGCGGTTTTAGCTAGTCGCACGAACTGCATTCATGATGCGATTGACGTCAGAAGCAATGAAGTTGTGCGACTGTATTATTCAAAGGTCAGGTGGAAGGAAATCAAATCTCGAGTTACTTTACTGATAAGGGATTAATTGAATTTTGTGCTTTATTGATTCGATGATGATGTAGAAAATATCCTAGAGGTAAATTTTAATATTTTTTTTATTCTATGGGTTTTATTCAAAAATAATGAGAATATTAAAAGAATTTTGATCAAAAAGTCACAATTATTTTGAAAATTTTACATTTTTGGCCTTTTTCAAAAAAAAAAAAATTATATGAAAAAATTGGTAAAATTTAAATTAAATAATCTAGGAACAAATTTATTAAAAATTTACCTAAATTTCAAAAAAAAATAATCAAAAATTGAATAAAAAAGAAATTAAATAAAAGATATTTGAATGCTTATATTGTTCTAACTTTAACTGATAAAATTATATATTTTTTATTTTAATTTATTACCAAAATATATTTCCATATTAAATAAATTTAAAAATAAATAATAGGAAAAATGTTTAATTTTTAATAATTTTTTATTATTAAAAAAAATAAATTAAAAAATTCTGTTATT
This sequence comes from Culicoides brevitarsis, assembly GCF_036172545.1. NCBI lineage: Eukaryota > Metazoa > Arthropoda > Insecta > Diptera > Ceratopogonidae > Culicoides > Culicoides brevitarsis. The sequence goes on from NC_087087.1 coordinate 27,439,053, forward strand.
TTTAAAAAAATAACAAATTAAAATTTAATTAATATTATTGTTATAAATTAAAAAAAAATTTATAAACATTTTTTAAAAAATAAATTGAATTTATTAATTTCTTTTTAATAATTATTTTTTTTATTTTAATTCATTTCTAAATAAAACAAATTTAAAAATAATTTTTTATTATTAAAAAAAATAATAGGAAAAATTTTTAGTTTATAATAATTTTTTATTATTAAAAAAATAAATCAAAAAAATAATAATTAATTTAATTAATATTATTGTTATGAATTTAAAATTATTTCATTAATTTTTTTTTATTTAAAAAATTTAAAAATTAAATTTATAAACATTTTAAAAAATAAATTGAAACTTTAATAATTTCTTTTTAATAACTAATTATTTTTTTTTTAATTAATTAATTTTTTTAAATTTAATTTTAATTTTAATTAAAATTAATTTTTTAATTTTGTAAAATTTAAATTTATTTAATTATTTTTTTTAATTTAATTTAATTATCAATGAATTTAATTCATTAAATAAAATTTAATTAATTTTAAATTAGAAAATTTTTTAAATTATTTTATTTATTTATTTTTTATTTATTTTTATTTATTTATTTTTTTTAAATAATAATATTTAACGTAGTGAAAAGATTATTCAAAAAAAAAAATGCATAAATCTAAATGTCTCTTTTTGACTAATCTTTGTTTGAAATTCCACGTTAAAACTGTCAAAATTTCCATCAAAAATAATTTTCTGACAGAAAGTCAACGAAAAAGGCAACAACCTCCTGCAATAAAAGTGTCTCTCTTAAAACTTTTTTTTTTAGCTTAGGAGTTCCATGATGCCCGCGACACATGAAAATCCTTTGTTTTCTCACACATTTGCGAAAAGAAAAAAAAAATGGAAAAATTCACGAGCACGTAAATGCACGAAAGGTGAAAGAAAGGCAAGAACGAACACACCTTATTCTAATCATACACATCGCTTGTCGCTCGCTGCCTGCTTACCGCTTTCAGGGGTGGTGTTAAAGAATTGATGTCTATATAACACAAAGTTATATATTTTTTTTATTATTATTATTTCTCGTATAGTCAATCAAAACATGTTTTCATGTTATAAAAACACAAATATCTTGCGAGAGATAGCATCAGGCACCGTATCACGTATATGCGTCAACAATGTACGCCGGAGCAAAAAATGAAATTACTTTAGACATGAAAGCCTTCTTCTTCTGATCGTCAGTACTTGACATGTAGCGAGTAAAAAAATCACAGGAAGTCTTAAACATTAAATTTTAAACATCTAAAAATTTCTACAAAATCATTAAATAATTGTTTGCTTATTTTTATAATTTTTTATTATTGTTATTGAGGTACGAAGCTCAATAATAATAAAAAATTAACAAAAAACTCAAATGATTCATAAATTAATCTTGACACATCTCGGAGACGTTCGTTAGAGGTGTTTGTTGTTCAAAAACAAAAATAACTTCCAATGGCCTTGAATGCGACTAGTTAGTTAGTTAGTTTTTTTGAATATTTTTATATATGGGATTTCTTATCGTATCGCTTAAATTTTCACATTTAGGTCAGAAGAGCGGAAAATTTTCAGGAGCTTTCAAAGTCACAATGCGAATTAAAAAAAATATAAATAAGAGAGTAAACATAATATAATAATATATAATGATGATGATGAAAAGAAAAACACTCACTATCTATTACACGATCGGTTGTAGACGATTTCTGTGTTGGCTGTGTCGTCGGTGGCTGTGGCGGAGCCGCTGATTGATGATTATTACTCGTCGACATTTTTTTTCTTGTTTATTCTTTCTTTTTTATTTTAATTTTTTTTTATTATTTAATTTTTTTTTCTACTCCTTTCCTCGTTTTTTGATTAATTTTTCACTTTTTTCTCACTTTTAATTATTTAATTAATTTTTTTTTTTATTATTTTTCAACTCTACACAATAATGATGACTCGTGTCATTAATTATCCTAAAATTTATCAACAACTAGACGATGACAGTTACACCTGAAAACGAACACGAGATTTTTTTATGATTTTTTTCTCTTTTTTTTTCACTCTCCGACATACTGAACGTTTTTTTGGCACAAAATGGTGATTCAGTGACCTTCAATCCAGCAGGATTCCGATGAAATTTAATGAAAATTCCACGAAAATTCCCTTAAAAACTTAAAAAAATCCTGCCTGTGATTGAAAAGCACTGCGCACACATTCTTTTTCTGTGTCACACTGAAATTTTCACTTTTTATCAACTATTATTTTTTTTTTGCATATGTGTACTCTACTCGTGTATCTCGTGTAGATCGAAATGTAAAAAAAAATGTGTCAAAATTCTTCTTTTCACTGCTTCACTTTTCTAATAAGAATATTATTTTTTTTTTTTTTTTAGATAAAAGTCACTTATGGGGGCAATTAATATAAAATCGATATGCAAAAAAAAAAGATGGAAAAAAATGCTTTTTGCAACAAACAACGAGACTCGATGAACTGTATTTTTGCCTTTTTTGTGTGTTTGTGTGAGTCGCCGCTGTTGTAAACTAATCAGTAATCAGTGAAGTTTTTTTTTCTCAATATTTATTTTTTTTTCACTTTTTTTTTATTTTTTTCTTTTTCACAAATATTTTTTTTTTTTTCATGAAAAAAATAATTTTAGCGTTTTATTGAGACATTTTTCTTCATTTCTTCACACAGGAGCCAAAAAGGTACGAACGAAAAAAAAATCACAATAATATTATTTCAGTTCAGTATGGGAGAGAGAGACGACGGAAAAAGCGAAGAAAAAGCCAGTGACGGAATTTTGTCAATGTTTGGCGTGATTTGACGACAATGTCTCGCAAAAAGGCAAGAAAAAATCGCAGAACGAGCGGAGAAAAAATGATTTTTTTGTTGAAATTTTTATTTTTTCGCTCGCTCGCTCGCTCGTCGTCGTCGTCGTTGCTGCTGCTGCTGCGCTACAAATCACGGATTTAATCACCTTTACTGGCACATCTCCGAAGAACAACACTCACAAATTAACCTGTTAACGGCCATCACAGTGCCGCACACTTTAACTATCAAATTTACTAAAATATTCGGATTTTTTCCAGTTAAAATTCAGTTTTTTTGTGGTATTTTTTTTGTTGGTTGGCGAGTCAAGTTCTTCACTCTCGACTTTTTTCCCTACTTAATTAAGGTTTTTTCTGTAGCTCTGTAGCACAATCGATTCCTCGTAGCCAAGTGCGCAAAATCGCGGGGCAATGGAGCATTGGGAGGTTTTCGTCTTTTGCTCCGGGTCTCGTACCCTGTACGCGATTCTGTATTGTTTTTCACACAATTTGTGCAATGTGTGACGACGTCTTTTTTTCGTGTTGAGTATATTTATCACTTTCATACGACTCAAAATTAGTTCTGATTTCTGTCGCATTTCCGTTTTGGTGGCTCCAAACAGGATATTTACATGCTGACTGCAGCGCCATCTGACAATTTATCACTTTCATTCGTCTCATTCCCGTACAGAATGCTACAGAAACTGCGTATAACTTTGCGTGTCTATATCTCGGGAGTTTTCCACAATTTTACCATGAAAACCTTTTTGAACACGTCAATTAAGATCCCCTCTTTCGATAATCCAAGGGTGAAAAAAGAGAAAAACCTAAGAAAATTACGGAAAATGCGTATCGGAATGTGGCTGTCGTAAGCTATGAGGTTACGTGAGGTTACTAAAGGTTACGTATTGAGGTAATTCAGGTCATTATCCTCAGAGGCGCGGAAAAGGGGAAATCCATGCGCAGTTTGAATTAGACCGTTATTTTTCGTGGTAGCAAATTTTTAATCCGTTATTTTTTTACCGCATTTCGAAGAAAAAATGTGGTTATGTTTTCTTTTTTTAATGATTTTTTGCTATTCTTTTCTATCAGGGTCGAAAATACTTTGAGTCAATAAAAAACTAAAAGCTTTTGCTTAAGTAAAAGTCACAATTAAGTTGATTTTTGACTTTTGAGTCAAAAGTAAAAGACAATTAAGCATATTTACTTTTACTTAAGTAAAACTTTAAGTCAATTAAGTCAAAATTGAAAGCTTAATTTTTCAAAATATTCAATTTTTTTTGTAATTTCAACACAATTTTTCATGAAAAAATTGAAATTTTTTCAAAAATATGCTTTTAATTTTGACTTATTTGACTTAGGAAAACTACTTAGGAAAAGGTAAGTTAGCTCTATAGGCTTTTACATTTAACTTTTAAGTCAAAAGTCAACTTAATTTAAACTTTTACTTAAGCAAAGAGCTTGTGATCGATGGTGCACCTCTCGAACATGTCAACGAGATGAAGTATTTAGGCATCATGGTTGATGAGAAACTGCGACTGAACATTCATGCTGACCTTGTCAGAAAGAAAATTACCAAAAAAGTCTACTTTATGTCACGAATGAAGAAAATGCTGGACAGAGACACGAAAATCATGCTATATAAATCACTGATACAGCCGCACATAGACTACTGTAGCACAATAATGATGCTGATGAAGGACGAGGACATGAAAACAATACAAAGGACATGCAACAAAGCACTGCGGGCAATTCTTCTGAAAGATCGATATGCAAATGTACAGAGCATGCTTGAGGAAACGGACCTTCTTGACGTGAAACAGAGGGTTTATTTTAACGCACTAAAACTGATTGACAAAGCCAAAAATGGTCTATTTCCTGACTACTTGACGGAAAGATTAACAAGAAGAAGCACAAGAAAAAGTGATTTTAGATTGCCAAACTACTTGACAACCGGTGCGCAAAACTCCTTTTTTTACAAGGGCCTGAAAGAGTATAACAAAATGAAGCGAGAAGTGACACCTTCGACGAGCGCGAATGAATTTTTAGCTAACTTGATAACATATGTGAAAAGCAACTTTTCATTGCACTGAGTGACAAAAAGAAAAATATTCAAAATACATATAACTGAACGAAGTAAGCTGATTGGTCGACATCATCTGTAAAAGATTGACCCAAAAAAAAAGCTTTAAGTTTGTTTGACTGAAAGTATTTTCGACCCTGTTTTCTATTTTCAAATTTAAGATTTCGTCTTTCGAGAAGCTTAGTAGTGCTCAATTTTTTTTTGTGATTTTTTTAAAATTTTTGGAAAAATCCTATTTTACTAATTATTTTTATTTATTTTTCCCCCTAAGAAAAATAATTTTTACGTTTCGTTTATTTTTGTAAATATCTCACCTATTTAATCTATAATTAGGTTTAACCAAAAATGGAAAACAATTTTTTTTTTTCAAAATTTAGGCCGCTTAATTTTTTTTTTTTAACTTTTTGTATTAAAAATCATGTTTTAACATGCATTTTCTTCTTTAAAATTTAAAAGAAAAATTATTTTTAAAAATTTTTTGACAGTTTTTTTTTTACGAAAATTTTTTGTTTAAATTTTTACCTTGAAATAAATACTCTAATATTATCAAGTCTCAATGTAGATAACATTAAAATAACTAAAATTTTATTTTTTTATCAAAAATTGTAAAAATTTTGTATGAAAAAGTATTTCAAAACTTTTTTTTTATTTTTTTGTCCCCCCTCCCATTTTGAAAAAAAGTCTTTGGTACAGAAAGTTCGAAATAAATTTGGAGCGGCCTTACTTTTTTTTAATTAATTTTTATTTAATTTTATCTTTTTTAACCGTTCACCAACAGATTTATTTTGAGCATATAAATTTTGAGCTAAAAATTCTAAAAATTCGTCCTCCTGATTACTTTACAAAATTTTCCATTTCATTGATAATATCGACCAACGCTGGATTCTCCAACATCGACGAATGATTTCCTTGAATGATTTTTTCCTCCACCTTTCCTTCCGTGTACTTTTTCAATCCATAATCCTCCGTTTTGACATTTAACGTTGATTCCGTTGGTCGCACAAGCACAATATCCGACTTGATTTTTCCTCGCACCGGTTCATCGTCGCTCTTCGACATCAATTTTATACGAGACATCATCCCATCAACGATTTCCCGGCAATATTCTTCGGAAAATCCAAAATGTTCCGCGGTTTTTAGTATCATTTGTCTCGTAAACTCGTTCCAATCGAGCGTATCAACTGTCACATCTTTCAACGAGAACAATCCACCGACAATATTGACCATAATTCGCTTAACATCTTCATCGGAAAGGGCCTTGTTGTCATTCAAAAAGTACAAAATCTTCTTCAAATAAGCCGGAGACCCGTCAATGAGCGTAATTGTGCCTTGCATGCCGAGATCTTCGAGGATGCGAGCGATTTCGAGTGCCAAAATTGATCCAAAAGAGTATCCAACGATGCGAAAAGTGCGAGTTTCGTTAAAAACGTGCTTGAGGATGTCTTTGATGACGGTTTCAGCAATTTGGGAAGCTTCTATCATGTGACTTGTCTTACGAAGTTGCAAAATATGGACCGGAAGATTGATTTGTGAGGCAATTGCTTCCCAAATGTCACCAGAAACACCCTCAATGCCGGGTATGAAGAGAAATTTCTCGACGTTATCGTTGTTGTTCAAGTTGGGCAAACGCAAAATTGGCTGTAAACTCGATTTTTCGTCTCCCAAGTTCTTTTGCATGAGCTGCAGACCCATTTCTTGCGATTTATTGCTTTGAATTTCGTCAGTTATGGTCTCCTTATCCGCCAATTGTCGCAATTTAACGAAGGTAAGTTGTCTTAGGTCTTGTGGCGTGAGCGATATTTCATAATCTCGCTCTAAAAGTTGATTAATTTCGACACTCATCAACGAATCCAAGCCCAATTCCGAGAATTTTGTATCAAGTTGGATGGTTTTTTGGCTCCTGATGCCCATGATATTCATCACAGCTTCCACAATATCAACGGATTTTTCGCTGCTGACATTTTTTTCGGCAACAACCATACTGGCAACGATCGGATCTGGGCATGTAAGCAACTTGTCGAGCTCTTCCAACCACGATGCTGTACGTTGAGGAAGTGTTCCCCCAATTGCCATTTCGAGATTTTTATCATTTTGCATGTCAGCCACTAAACCAACTTCCCCAATGGCGCCCCATTGAATCGCTTTCGCAGGAAATCCTCGAAATTTACGCTGCTCCATGACCCGCTCCATCACAGAATTGGCCATGCCATAATTGGATTGCCCCGCATTTCCGCGCCCACACGACACGGACGAGAAAACGACAAATAAATGAAGTTTCGGACACAAAACTCGCGAAATTTCATCGAGAAAAATCGTTGCAAAGGCCTTTGGAGCCATACTTTCACGGAATTGCGTGACAGATTGATTCTCAAAAGTGGCGTCTTTCAGTTGAACCGCCAAATTAAAGATGCCTCCGACTTGTGCCAAGCGAGTTGCTTCCTCAAGAAGCTCCGTGGCGCCATTCATCGTCGTTATATCAGCCGTGGAAATGACTACTTGCACGCCATACGATCGCCACAAGCTGATCCGGTAACATTGATAGGGCTTTGTAATGCCCCGAGACGAGCTGAGGACCAATTTTCGACATCCGCGCATCACAAGCCAATCGGAAAGTTCGAGTCCGAGACCCCCGAGCCCGCCAACGACGACATACGTGAGTTCTGGATTGCAAAAAACGCGCGGATAAACTGTAATTGGCAGAGATTTTGCATTTTCGTGACTTTCGCGGACTTTGATGAGGACTTTTCCAATGTGTTTGGCGGAAGCGAGGAAGCGCATCCCTTGCTCGATGTCGTCAGCGGCGAAAACAGTCGTTGGAAGAGGCATAATGTCACCGGATTTGATGTCTTCCGTAATTAACTTGCAAACAGTTTGCTTTTCAGCGGTCGACCCGAACATCCAAGCATCCAAAATCACGGAATGAAACGAGATTTCCTTCAAAAATGGCGCCAAACCGAGTTTTGTGTCGTTTTCCAAGTCAAATTTCCCAATTTCCAAGAATTTGCCGCGTTTTGCGAGACATTTCACGGAAACAATTAATTTTTCTTGCGCCAACGAGTTTAAAACGTAATCAACTCCTTCGCCATTCGTGCCTTTCATTACCATCTCATAAAAACTCGTATCTCGTGAATTTCCGATGTGACTTTCGCTCAGTTGCGGAAACTTTTGCAACAAAAATTGTCTTTTCACTTCCGAGCCGACTGTTGTGAACACTTCCAAGCCGTATTTGAGTGCCGTGTAAATCGCCGCCAAGCCAACGCCGCCCGTTCCCGCGTGAATCAGCACTTTTTGTCCCCTCTGGATGTGTGTGACGCCAAAAAAGGCGTAATAAACGGTCAAATAGCAGATGGGAATCGTCACTGCTTCCTCCAGCGTTAAATGTTTCGGAACTTCCCACATCAAATTTCGATCCGCGATGACTTTTGTCGCAATTGCTCGTGACGGCAGGATCCCAATAACATGTTTTCCCGTCTCTGACACACCAGCGAACTCCAATCCGATGACGTTTTCTTGTCCGGTGCGATTAAACCCGAACGAAATGGAGTCTCGCGTCAAACGACCCGTCGCCAACATGCAATCCCGGAAATTTAAGGCGGAATATTTGACATTTACGACGACGGCAGGGTCAAATTGCAAGTTTTCAAAGTTGAGATTACCTTCGGACCATCGGAGGGCCGAGAGATCGCCAGCAGTGTCGGTGTTGACGACCGCATGTTTCGTCGTGGGTTGTTTCGGATGCTCGAGCACGAGTGGTAAGTGACGGTAAGTGCCCCATTTGCCGTTTTTCAAGACATTTATCGCTAATTTGATGTTTTTTCGGTAAAATTGGTGTTCCAGGTCGAAAATTGGAGCTGATTCGTCATCAATGAAGCAACATTTCACTTGATCCGCGGTCATTTCCTTCCGAATGCAATTCACTAAGCCGATTATTCCGCTGAGGGGCTCTCCTTGGGCATATAACATCACGGGATGATCCTTTTTGAGCCATTTTTGGGTCTCTGACAACCAATTGTAGTTGCTGTCAATCAAGGAAACTTTCACAGTTTTTGTTGATTTTCTCACCGGAGCGGCAATTACGGGTTTGAACACCAAAAATGTCTCGTTTAAAGTTTTAAAAGCACTTATGAGAGCAACTTCCTTCGGAATGTGAAGCTCTTCGACGTTAATTGTCGTTGCCTCGCGAGACACAATGAAGCCGTCGTCTTTGATGAACTTCAGGGCATGCAACATGACCTTCGGTTGGGCTATCATGTACGAACAAATAACGAAAGAATTATTTTTTTGCGGCGAAACCGGCGATTCTGACAGCAAATCGGACGATGTTTCGTACACAATTAACGGCAAATCGCATAATGGCTTGACAAAATCTTCGACAATCGATTCGTTGATGCCGTCTTGCAGTTCGTAGACTTTCACATTTGTCGTGAAAGTGTTTTCCAAGCCAAGTTGAACGATGCAGCGACTTGCCTCTTCCAACGTGAAATAATCGTTGCTGAAATGCGGGATGAATTTATAAGTTTCCAGCACGGGAACCATTTTTTCGCGCTTTCGATTGACTGCTTTTGCATGCAAACCTTTGATTTCGACACCGCCAGCTTTGATGAGCTCCAAAATTTCGTTGTAAGTCGCTTCGAGATTTTTCGAGACGGATTTTTCAACGAGTTTTTCGTGTATTTCGGGTGAGATTTTGATGCTGTCGATGCTCACGGGCAAATATAAAGATCGGGTGTCTTTCGAGAGGAGAGTTAGCTGGAGCATGCAGTCGATGAATGGCGCGAAATCGTTGAGCCATGCGATTTTTCCGGCTTTGGCATCCATACGGGCTTCCGTTAGCGACTTGAAGTCTCCGGAATATTCGTAACCACGAAGACGGAGCTCTGTATAGATGTCTTTGGAGTATAAAGTGATGGAATCGTTGTCTGGTTGCACGAACGGTGATAAATTTGGGTCCTCGATGATATGGATTTCGCCACAAGCGACAGGTGTTGAACTTTCCGTTATCTGTTGAAAAGAAAAAAAAAATAATTTTATGATTTTTTTGTGAATTTCTGAATAAGATTAAGTAAAAATTACATTAAATTGAAATAAATTGATTAAAAAATACAGAAAAATAATTAATTTCATTTAAAAATTAATTAATTGAATTAATTACAACTAAAAATTTTAATTTTAAATTTTTTCTAAGATTAAAAAAAAATGTGAATTATTCTAAAATTAAAAAGCCAAAAATTAATTCACTTTGACAGATTTTTATATTTTTACTAAATTTTTAATTTTTATTAATTTTTATCAATATTTATTAAGTTTTATTAAATTTTAATTCTTATTAAATTTTTAATTTTTATTTAATTTTTAAATGTTGTCAAAAAATTTTTTTAAAAATTATTTAAAATATTGAAAAAATATTTAAGTTTTCAAAGGTAAAATAAAAATTTTTTTCCATAATTTCCCGATTTTTTAAAAAATTTTTTCATTGTTCAAATTAAATAATTTGAGCAAATATTTTTATTTTTAAAAAAAATTAATTTTAATTTTTCAAAAATTATTTTTTTTCTTATTTTCTCAAATTTACCGATGTTCTTAAAAATTTCTTTACATTTTTTTTTTTACATATTTTTCGATTTCACTTTTTAAAATGTTAAAATTAAAAATTAAATATGTTTTACTTTCGAGTATTAAGATTTTCAGATTTTTTACTTAATTTTTTCTCTTAAATTTTTGAAGTTTTACAGAAATTTGGAAATATTTTCATCTCTATTTACTTTAAATTCTGAACTTTCAAAAAAAAAAAATTGTAAAAAATTAAAATTAAAAAAAAATAAAATAAAAAATGAATATTTGACTCAAAAGAATAATAGTAGGTACTTAAATTAAAATTAAATTAAGACAGCTTAAATTTTTTTAACTTCTTTTTGAAAATCAAAAAAAAAAAAAAGTTAAAAATTTCATCAAAAATTACCGTTTTTGTCTTTTTTCATAATTTTTCAAGAAATTATCAAAAAAAAATAATTTTTTTTAAACTTTTGTATTGAAAAAAATATTTTTACAAGAAATTTCTTCTCTAAAAATATTTTTTCGAAAATCATTTACCTAACTTATATTTTCAATTTTTAATAAAAAACAATTATTTTTAAATTTTTTAGTTGAATTTCTCTGAATTCACTTTTAAACAAAAAACTCTTAAGGGAGAACATTTTTTTTTTAATTAGAAAAAAATTAATTTAAAAAAAAATTAATTTAAAAAAAAATTACATTTAAAAAAAAATTTAATTAAAAAAAAAATTTATTTAAAAAAAAATAATTTAAAAAAAAATTTAATTTAAAAAAAAATTAATTTTAAAAAAATTTCTCACCTCAAATTTTCCGGATCCCCTTTGGAACGTAACACACAAATTCACCGCTGTATCTGGCGGAATGGCTGTCGCCCTCAAAAACTTCATTTCCCGAATTTCCACATTCATTCGTTCCCACGGAATACCCCGCATCAATGCAAAACTCTTGTATGCCAACATAACGTAGGACGTCGCGGGAAAGAGAACTCTTCCATCAATTCTATGACCCGCAATATTCGCGTATTCCTCCTCAACCAAGCTAATATTGTACGAATGCTCGATTTTGGCGTCGATTGCGTTATTAAAAGTCGCCACCAACCAACTTTGTGAATGATCCCAACGAATTAACGGACCAATCATGGGCGTCTCGATGGAAACTGGGAACTTAACAGCCGGGTAAAGGTTCTCGATGCTCGGTTGCAAACCGTAAAGATGCAATTTTCCGATGGCTGAGAGGAAAAAGTTGACATTTTGTGTGTTGCCGCGTTGCGTTAATGGAACATGAATGCCTTTCGGCAGAGATTTCTTCAAAATCGCTTGAAGTAATCCGTGAGGCGCGATTTCGATGGTGATCGCGTTGATGGGTAACATTTGCGAAACTTCTTCAAATAAAACGGGACTTAGGAGATTGTTGACTTGATATTCGGCCGAATTGAATTGCGCATGGTTTTTATGCCAGTCATCCATGGGAACGCTTGAGCTGAGCCACTTGCGGGAACGTTGTTTCGGGGTTTTTATCACATTTTTCAGGTGCGAAAGCAATTTCGGGCCCATATGTTTGATGTAACGACTGTGATACGGGATGTTCGCACAAGCAACTTCCTTCGCGAAAACGCTTTTAGCCTTCAATTCATTCACAAAATCGGAAATTTCCTTCGCTGGACCGGAAATTGTGCACGAATCGGGACCATTGTGACATGCAACTTCAATTCCGGGCGGTAGAATTGTCTTGATTTGGTCGTACCCCATCCCGATAGCTGCCATTGCGCCATGAATGACGTCAGTTTCGATGCTTACCAAACCCCGATAGTACGAAGAAAGGATCATTTCTTCCGCCGTGACGCAATTATCGGCATAGGCACATGCCAATTCACCAACTGAGTGTCCCACAATGAGATCAGGAACGATATTCAAGCTTTTCAGGACATCTACGAGGGCGATTTGAATCGCTGCGATGCCCACGAATGAGTGCAAGACATAATCAAAAATTTTTTTGTCCTCAGTTGTGATGATTTTGATCAAATCCAAGCCTTTTTGCTCGAGAATGCGATGTGAACGTTCGATACTCTCACGAAAAGTGTCGATTTTCATCAAAGACGATCCCATTCCGCACCATTGTGATCCCATTCCCGCAAAAACCCACACCAAAGGTCGTCGTTCGCCCGCAAAATGAACAATTTCTCGTTCGAGACACCTCGACACCCCATTTTCAGTGGCTTCAAATAACCCAAAACCGCGATAGACGTGTCCCGGAGTCGCTACACTCTGAATATTTTGCAGCAAAGCGAGGAATTCCGTGTCCAAAGGACGTTTTTCGATGTCATCAAACATAACAACGCAACTTTCCTCTGTTCTGCCGGACCATGTAACAACCCGAGGTAACGTATCTTTCGGCAATCCATGATTAATTTTGTGCATTTCGTGTCTTTTAAACAAAACATGAGCATTGGCACCTCCAAACCCGTAGGAATTCGTTGCGATATACGGCGACGTCAGTGGTACAACATCAACCACAACCTGAATTCTCCCTTCCTGAATTGCCTCGATCGCTGGATTGGGTCTTGTGCAGTGCAAATTCGGTGCAATGGCGCCCCGCTGGAAGGCGCAGATGATTTTTGCGACGGAACAAAGGCCACTTGCCGGCTCCGAATGTCCCATATTGGATTTTACTGACCCGATGAGCAGCGGTTTGTCTTTTGTGCGATTTTTGGCAATAACTTTGTCAATGGAGTAACATTCGACGGGGTCACCGACGGGAGTTCCGGTGCCGTGTGCCTCGACGTAGTCAATTAGGTCGGGATTGAAGTTGATTTCTTGGTAAAATTCGGTTAAAAGTCGCGTTTGCATCTTGCGTGAGGGATAAAAGATTCCCTCGTCCTTGTATCCGTCGCAATTGACTTTTGTGTGAACCACCGTGCAGTAAATACGTTTTGCATCTTTCACTTTTTGCAGGAAAACGCAACAAATTGCTTCAGCTCTCGTGTATCCGTCGGCTTTTTCGTCGAATGGGGAGCAATATCCGTCTTTTGATAACATGTTCAAACTAAAAAATGGGTAAAAAAAATATTAAAATAATTAAAATTTTTTGTCCCATAATTTTTTTTTCTCAATTGAACACAAAAAATAATTTAAAAAAAATTTTTTTTTCATAAAAAAAATTACTTGAGGAAAAAGTACGATTTTTGCTCCTCATATGATAAAATCGTACTTTTTTAGTACGATTTTTGCTCCTCATATGATAAAATCGTACTTTTTTTTATTTCATCAAAAATCGATCAGATATCCATGGAAATCAACTTTAGAATGAATATTTATTAACTTTTAGCTTTAAAACCAATCAAAAGTTGGTTGAAAATTGACTTGAGAAAAAAAGTACGATTTTTGCTCCTCATATGATAAAATCGTACTTTTTTTTATTTCTTCAAAAATTGATCAGATATCCATGGAAATCAACTTTAGAATGAATATTTATTAACTTTTAGCTTTGAAACCCATCAAAAGTTGGTTGAAAATTGACTTGAGAAAAAAAGTACGATTTTTGCTCCTCATATGATAAAATCGTACTTTTTTTTTTTTCTTCAAAAATCGATCAGATATCCATGGAAATCAACTTTAGAATGAATATTTATTAAATTTTAGCTTTGAAACCCATCAAAAGTTGGTTGAAAATTGACTTGAGAAAAAAAGTACGATTTTTACTCCTCATATGATAAAATCGTACTTTTTTTTTTTCATCAAAAATCGATCAGATATCAATGGAAATCAACTTTAGAATGAATATTTATTAAATTTTAGCTTTGAAACCCATCAAAAGTTGGTTGAAAATTGACTTGAGAAAAAAGTACGATTTTTACTCCTCATATGATAAAATCGTACTTTTTTTTATTTCATCAAAAATCGATCAGATATCAATGGAAATCAACTTTAGAATGAATATTTATTAAATTTTAGCTTTGAAACCCATCAAAAATTGGTTGAAAAGTGACTCGAGAAAAAAAGTACGATTTTTACTCCTCATATGATAAAATCGTACTTTTTTTTTATTTGACCAAAAATCGATCAGATATCAATGGAAATTAACTTTAGAATGAATATTTATTAAATTTTAGCTTTGAAACCCATCAAATATTGGTTGAAAAGTGACTCGAGAAAAAAAGTACGATTTTTACTCCTCACATGATAAAATCGTACTTTTTTTTTATTTCATCAAAAATCGATCAGATATCAATGGAAATCAACTTTAGAATGAATATTTATTAAATTTTAGCTTTGAAACCCATCAAAAATTGGTTGAAAAGTGACTCGAGAAAAAAAGTACGATTTTTACTCCTCATATGATAAAATCGTACTTTTTTTTTTTCATCAAAAATCGATCAGATATCAATGGAAATCAACTTTAGAATGAATATTTATTAAATTTTAGCTTTGAAACCCATCAAAAATTGGTTGAAAAGTGACTCGAGAAAAAAAGTACGATTTTTACTCCTCACATGATAAAATCGTACTTTTTTAGTACGATTTTTACTCCTCATATGATAAAATCGTACTTTTTTTTATTTGACCAAAAATCGATCAGATATCAATGGAAATTAACTTTAGAATGAATATTTATTAAATTTTAGCTTTGAAACCCATCAAATATTGGTTGAAAAGTGACTCGAGAAAAAAAGTACGATTTTTACTCCTCATATGATAAAATCGTACTTTTTGGTTGAATACGATTTTTGCTCCTCATATGATAAAATCGTACTATTTTTTATTTCATCAAAAATCGATCAGATATCAATGGAAATTAACTTTAGAATGAATATTTATTAAATTTTAGCTTTGAAACCCATCAAAAGTTGGTTGAAAAGTGACTTGAGAAAAAAAGTACGATTTTTGCTCCTCATATGATAAAATCGTACTTTTTTTTTATTTCATCAAAAATCGATCAGATATCAATGGAAATCAACTTTAGAATGAATATTTATTAAATTTTAGCTTTGAAACCCATCAAAAATTGGTTGAAAAGTGACTCGAGAAAAAAAGTACGATTTTTACTCCTCATATGATAAAATCGTACTTTTTTTTTTATTTGACCAAAAATCGATCAGATATCAATGGAAATCAACTTTAGAATGAATATTTATTAAATTTTAGCTTTGAAACCCATCAAAAATTGGTTGAAAAGTGACTTGAGAAAAAAAGTACGATTTTTGCTCCTCACATGATAAAATCGTACTTTTTTAGTACGATTTTTACTCCTCATATGATAAAATCGTACTTTTTTTTATTTGACCAAAAATCGATCAGATATCAATGGAAATTAACTTTAGAATGAATATTTATTAAATTTTAGCTTTGAAACCCATCAAAAATTGGTTGAAAAGTGACTCGAGAAAAAAAGTACGATTTTTACTCCTCACATGATAAAATCGTACTTTTTTAGTACGATTTTTACTCCTCATATGATAAAATCGTACTTTTTTTTATTTGACCAAAAATCGATCAGATATCAATGGAAATTAACTTTAGAATGAATATTTATTAAATTTTAGCTTTGAAACCCATCAAAAATTGGTTAAAATATTTTTTTTGTTTAAAATTCATCAAAACTTTTTTTTTGCTTTTTTTTAGTTGATCGTTAATCGATTAGTTTTAGTTGAACAATAACAATTAACTTTCAAAAAATTTGAGAAAGAATAACAGTAATTTTGAGAAAAAATGTTTAAAAAAAATAATTTTAAAATATTAATCCGTTACAAAAATTGATTTTTTAGGAAAATATGTTCATTTTTGATGAAAAATTTTTTTTGCCCATAAGGATTTTTAAAAAATTGGGTTTAAATTTGAAATAAATAAGAAAACTAAAAAAAATTTTAATACTTACAGCGAAAACTGCAAACTAATGTACGGATGAAGACACAAATTCGCTCCACAAACGATAGCTGCCTCACATTCTCCATTCCTCATGGAACTATAAGCACAATCCATGGCATACAAAGAGCTGCTGCATGCAGTGTCAACCACATACGAAGGTCCCGTAAGATTCAAACAGTACGAAATGCGATTCGCCAACATTGCCCGACTATGACTGAAGTAAATAACGAAAAATATTCCATTAAAAATTTAATTTTTTTTAAATTTTCATGAATATTCGTACCCCGTAATATTATAAGTAGCTGGTTTGTGATAAGTAAGTTTTTCCGCCTCATTAAATGTTAAACCTATAAAAACCCCGACCTTTTTCCCGCGCACCATCTGCGGATTTATTCCCGCATCCAATATCGAAACGTATGCCGTCTCCAGTAAAACACGGCCTTGTGGATCCCTAAAAAAATAATTTTCATCTTTTTTTTTATTTTAGGACATTTTTGGGGCTTTTACATATTATCAGCTTGTCGATTGTGAACTCCAAAGAAGCCAGCATCAAATTTGTCCAAATCGTAAATTTTTCCTGCGCGCTTTGGAATACGGAAATCTTGATGACTCCAACGTCTTTCATCTAAATTTCACAAAAAAAAAAATTAAAAAATTGAAATTTTGGTAAATATTTGGTCTAAACTTGCCCGAATCAACCATGTCAGTCTTAGAATAAAGCTTATCACAAAACTCAGACACATTATGGCAGTTTGGAAATGATCCGCTGATACCACTAATGACGATATCCTCGTCCGGACATGAGGGAAATGCCCGAGCAGCATTTGTATTTGGCAAAACTTGATCGTTATCCATCTCAGTAAAAACTTTAAACAAAGCACCAGTAAAAGTTCTTTGACCACAATGTTGGTTATTGACTTTTTTAAAATTTTTTTTAAATTTTTTTTTGTCACTTTTTTAACGAATTTGATCGCGATTGAAGTAGAACTGATTGAAATACAGTTGGCATGCGACTCCTTTTATACTGCTTTTCGTGCGACGACGTCTTTACACTTTCGTTTAATTCATGCATTGTTTTGCATTATTTTGGATTTTGCGAATTTTCGTTGACTTTATAGACGAATTTTAAATGAGGTGCACATGGCATGTATGCATTTAAAAGGTCAAATGAGTGAACGAACCGATTTTTAAAAATTTCGGTTTGTTCTCAGGAAAAATTTTAAAAAATTAATTTTTAGACAAAAAAATTTTTTAAAGGAAAATCCATTTAAATTTAAAATTATGAAAATTATTCTTAAACTTCATATTGAAGGTTCAAACTCTGATTTTTTTTGCAAGTCATTTTTTGATCACTTTTAAGCCTAAAATTGAATAAATATTCATTCTAAAGATGATTTCTGATCATATTGGGTCGATATTTGACGAAATAAAAAAATCAGAGTTTGGAGGTTCAAACTCTGATTTTTTTTGCAAGTCATTTTTTGATCACTTTTAAGCCTAAAATTGAATAAATATTCATTCTAAAGATGATTTCTGTTCATATTGGGTCGATATTTGACGAAATAAAAAAATCAGAGTTTGGAGGTTCAAACTCTGATTTTTTTTTGCAAGTCATTTTTTGATCACTTTTAAGCCTAAAATTGAATAAATATTCATTCTAAAGATGATTTCTGTTCATATTGGGTCGATATTTGACGAAATAAAAAAATCAGAGTTTGGAGGTTCAAACTCTGATTTTTTTTGCAAGTCATTTTTTGATCACTTTTAAGCCTAAAATTGAATAAATATTCATTCTAAAGATGATTTCTGATCATATTGGGTCGATATTTGACGAAATAAAAAAATCAGAGTTTGGGGGTTAAACTCTGATTTTTTTTTGCAAGTCATTTTTTGATCACTTTTAAGCCTAAAATTGAATAAATATTCATTCTAAAGATGATTTTCATTCAAATCTCCTTGATTTTTGAATTTTTTGATTTTTTTATTCTGTTGATAGACTCATTGGAAGTAAATTTTCGGTTATGAAATAGAAAATATTTGATAATTTGCAGCAAAAATTTATAAAATTAAGAAATATTGAAATTTGAAAATTCTTTCTACAAAAAAAAAATCCATGAAAAATTATCAAAATTATGCATAGAAATTCTGAATTCTATTTTCCAACTGAGAATTTTAGAAAATTCAAATTACCTTTAAGAATTCTTCAAAAAACTGCTAAAAATACCTGAAAAGTCATAAAAATTTCGTTTTTTTTCAAGTCATGTCATTTGAGCATTCATTCAATATTTGAGTTGTGTTTCATTCATTTTTTTTTGTCTCATAGAAGGTAAAAGGAAAATCTGTAAAAATTTCATTAAAATGTTTAAGAAGTAAATTTATTACTTAAAATCTAACTTTTAGTTAAATATTAGCCTAAATTGCTGTTAATGAGTGGCGAAGAAGAGGAACAAAGTTCAAAAGCAATACAATTTAAAACTTTTTCGCGTTACTTGCTTTAAATGGAAGCCATCGATATTGCTTCCCATGGGACAAAGTCTTGTTCATATTTACAAAAAAAATAAAAAAAATTAATTTAATCGCGATTTCTACGGGGATCTGATCGATAATCGTTATTTCTTCTGTTATTATTACCTCCCCAGTTGTTCCCGCGTCTGTCGTTATGTTGCAGAGGCGGCGCTCTTCGATTGAAATTATCATTTATGAGATTAGGCGGTGGCACATTCAACGATGGCGGTAACAATCCTCGCATGGCAGCCCCTAAAACGCTTTCACTTAGCAGCGGATTTGTGAGTAAGGGCGGCGGCATGCCAAGCAACGAAGGACGCGGCGGCGGAATAAAGTTTGGGCGTTGTTGTTGCTGCTGCAAAATCGATCCGAGGTTGTTTAGTACGTTCAAATCGAGTCCCGCTGGCAAATTCATTGGCAAGGTACCGGGCGGCGGTTGCGATAAATTGGGCAAAATTGGTGGCGGTTGCTTCGGCGTGTCGTCCACATGACAAAAGTATCCGTGCTCATTCAGATACACGCCCAAGTTGTTCAGGATATGTTGAATTATTGGATCGGCGGCGACGAGACTTAAATCGAACACTTTATCCGATGCCGGATCTTGATGGAATTTCTTGATTTCGCCCGAGAGACGTGCGAGTGTTTGATTTACGCTAATTTTGCTGTTTGAATTGAGTTGTTGGTACCATCCGGATTTCTGTAAGAGTACCATGAGGCCTGGCATGTCGAGCTGATTGGATTCTTTGACGTTGTGACTGTTGTTCGTGCTATTGGGCGACGAGATCAACGTACTGGAGGATGCTTGTTGTGCTAATTCTTCTCGGCGGCGTTGACGAGGATCCAAACGAGGTGCAGGCTTGTTCGGGACCGGATCAGGCGATCTTGGAGTAGCGGAGGAATCATAATCAGATGAGCGCGAATCACGTCTCGAGCGAGAATCGGTTTTTAAGCCTAAGAGACGAACGAGTCGCGGATCATTCACGTTCTCTAGGGAGCCTTTGGCGTGTTTTAGTCCACGGAAAGATGGCTTTGGAATCTCTATTTCATGAACCTGCAAAGAAAAATTAATAAAAATTATTAAAATTATTTTTAATATTTGGTTTTTTGATTTTTTTTTTTTTTTTTTGAATTTTCGGAAAATTTTAATTTTGAGATTTTAATTTTTTTCTAATGATTTAGAAAAAATCAAAGCTTTCATGATTTTCCAAAAAAAAATTAAAATTTTCCAAAAAACTATAAATTTTTCATGAATTTTCATTTTTTAAAATTATTTTTAGCTTTCCTCTACAATTTCTCAAATTTCCATTATTTTTACGATTTTTTTAATTTTTTTTTTTTTGATTTCTCGGATTTTTTTTTAATTTTCATTGTTACAAAATATAACGAATTTAAGATTTAAGTAAGATTTGAATTAAAAAGTCGCATTAACAATAAGAGTGTTCGACAGAACACAAGAACATTTGATTCAGAATTAGTAATTTCAACAAATATTTTAAGAAGAAATAACTAGTAAGATAGACATTTAATTTATTGATTCAAATTTTTTAACATCTTTGATATAATTTAGATTCGATTAAGAAAGAAATTGAGCGAAAATAATCAAAGAGGCAACATATATGTATGTTTATGTCAAGGTCATATGTAAGTCAAATTGACTTGAAAGTTTTTAGAAATTTAGTACTGTGAAGGCAAAAAACTAGCGACTAAGAAGATGAAATTAATTTAGAGAAAGAAACCGTAAGAAATAAGAACTATTTATAAGAGAAAAATTACTGAAATAAAATGAACCTTTTTTAGGTTTTAAAGCCGTCTTAGAACGAAATAAATCGTTTCGATCCGCCGTAAGACGTTTGAGCTAAAAAAACAACTTTTCTCAACATTCATGAAAATTTTTTTGGAAAATTCTTTCAAGATTTTCCCAAAAAAAAATTTTAAGTATGTTTAAAAAAAAATTTAAAGTAAAATTTTTTTTAGTAAAATCTTAAAAGAATTTTCCAAAAAAATAATTACAATTTTAATTTTTTAAAGAAAAATTCAGGGAAAATCATGAAAATTCAAAAAATTTCCGAGAAATCAATAAAAAAAAAATTTTTAAAAATTGTAAAAACAATTGAAATTTAAGAAATGTGAACAAATTCTCATTATCTTGTTTTCTACAATTTTAGACAATTATGAAAATACACGATTTTTAATTTTGTGGAAATATTTTGATTTTTCCGAGTTTTTCTTAAACAAAGTCATAATTATTCTTAAATTTTTAAGTTTTTTCTCCATAAAAAAATTTGAAATTTTCGATTAAGTTTTACTTTTTAATTTTTTCAAATAAATTGATTTTTCCGAATTTTCATAAAATTATTTTTTTATTTTTCTTAATATTTTTTAAGAAATTTTTATTTTTTAATTTGTTTCTGTAATTAATTTGTCTCTTACATTTTTTTTTCGAAAAAAAAATACGATGTTTCATGAATTTTCCACAATTTTTCCGAGTTTATAAAAATTTTTAAGAAAAATTTAAATTAAAATTCTTTGACTTTTTCAAGTTTTTCTTGAATAAAGTGATGATTATTCTCTAAATTTTATTTAATAAAAAAAATTAAATTTTTATATAAGGTTTAAGAATTTAATGTTTTAAATTCTCCGGAAAATTTTATAAATTTTCATAGATTTTTTTTTAAATTTTTCGTAAAAAATTTTTACCATTTTTTATATAAAAAATTATTTTTTTTAAGTTTTTAATTTTTTTTTTTTTTTGAAAAACTTGGCGATTTTTCATGAATTTTCCAAATTTTTTTCCTATTTTTTATCGATGTTTTGTAAAATTTAAATAAAAATTCTTACCTTATAACTGATTGGTGGATGCGCCGTTATCGACGCATTTATCTCACTCGCTGGTATAAGCGACGCTAAAATTGGCTTGAATGGAAGACGCAAGTCGATATCTCCCGTGTCCGTATCAATGGCTGCCATCCGCATATCTTTATCCGTTTTCTTCGCAATATTTCCGTAATCATCATTTTCATCGTCATCCGAGTAGTGATCGTAGATACTTGGTCTCTTGATGACACTTTCGTCTGCCGAGTCACTCAACGACGGCGACTTTATTTCATTTGATATGCGTCTAACACGTTCCGTGGATGGCTTTTCCGTCTTTTCGGGCGCTGGCTCATAAAACGAACTAAAAGTGCTGAGACCCTCAATTGCTGGGTTGTAAGAAGCTGTCGTCGGAAGCGACGAAATTGACGTACTTTGCATCGCTTGTTTCTCTTCCTGCTCCTTTTGCTTCATTTTTTCGAGTTCCTTGAGGGTGGCGATGATGGATTCTTGCGTGTGGACCGGCGACATGATGGTTTCGTCAGACGACTTTGGTTCGTCCTCCTTTTGTTCGTTTTTCTTGTCGCGTTCCTCGTCGCTGTAGCACGACTCGTCAATTTGCAACTCGGATTCGTCGTCTTCCGGGAAATTTTGTTCGTCTTTTGGCGTTGCGTCATCTTTTGCCGGTTCATCGGACAATTCTTTCATGCTGGCATCTTTTAAATACTGCGAAAAGTCGACGAGACTCGAGCTGCTCGAACTGCCGCCGAACATGGCACGGAAATTTTGCAGTTTTTGCGGGTCGATTGGTGGTTCGTCGATTTCTGCGGAGGGAGGCGGCTTCGAGGTGTCTAAAGCTTGTAACGCCACACTGCTGGTAATGGGAACATTGGAAAGACTCGATAGGGAAGTCGTTGTCGAAGGCGGCGGAAATCTCAAATCGACGTCAACGACGACGGGAGGCGCGATAATATCGGGCGGCGGTATCCGCAAATCCAAATCTTTGTTTATCACAGATGGCTGAGTTGTTGCAGGAGGCGGCGATGGCGATGCTTGAGGCGTTCTCGAGTTTTCATCGTCTTTTTGCTTCTCCGCCAGCATTACTTTCTCCAAATTTTGCACATTTTCTTGCACTTCCTTGATTTGCGTGATTGTCAAGCCAATATTGTCCATTTGCAGCAGCGTCAATTGCTTTATTTGGTCCACACTTTCGATTCCCATCTCCAAAAGTTGCTCAATTTGCTTCGCCGTCAAAATTCCCGTCATATTTTTGATGTTCATGTACTCCGGAATGCTCGCTTTGGGGGTTTGTTGTTCATCGGGCAGCGTTGGCGCCGGCGGGATATTCATGTCGCACCATCGCGATCTTCTTTGACGATTTTCTTGGCTGTTGTTGCGATTTTTCGGCATTATCGAGTCCAGCAGCGACGGAATATTGGGCGTGTTTGAGAGTGTGTCGGGTTCTTTTTCGCCACGTTCTCGCGCGAGCAGCTTCAAGTGTTGTGCATCCATGAGTTTGAGAGCTTTTTCGCGCCCGATGCGGGGAAAGTCACCGAGAATCTCCTTTGGGGCAGTTTCCAAATGCTTCAACAGGATGCCACGGAATTGATCGGTTAGCGGCTTGCCATGATTGAATTTGCAGTCTTTCAGGGGGCATTTCATGCCTAGGTAGTAGTATTTGCACGGGAATTCTGAATGTAAGTAGCTACATTTGTCCCGCTTTGCACAACAATCGAGTAAGTAGAATTTGCAAATTTCCAGTTTTCGGGGCTCGCGACGATCGTAATGGTCCTAAAATGATTAAAATTTGTTTTAAATAAAAATTTTAAATTTGTTTAAAATTTATTTTTATTTTTTGCCTTCGAAAAAATATTTTTGAATAACAAAAAAAATTATTTATTCCAAAATTTGACTAAATTTATAAAAGAATTATTTTTTTAAACCAAAAATTTAGAAAAAAAAAATTATATAAAATTAATTTAATTTTAAATTATATTTTTCTAATTTTTTTTAATTAAAAATTTATAAAGCTTTAAAATTAATTAAATTTTAAATTAAATTTTTCTAATTTTTAATTTAATAATAAAAAGTAAAAAAGTAAAATTAAAATTTTTTTTCCAAAAATTTTTATCAATTTTGTTAAAAATCCTTAAATTTTTAAATTTGTAAAAAAATTTCTCAATATACATGAAAAATTATTCAAAAATAAAATAAAATTACCTAATAATATTTAAAAAATTGGAAGAATTATTCAAAAAAAATAAAATAAAAAATTTAAATTAAAATATTATTAAAATATGAAATAAAAATTTATGAAAAAATATAGAAAATAAAAAAAATAAATTAAATTTATTATTTTTTTAATTAATTTAATTTAATTTATTAAGCTTCATAATTTACTTAATTTTGAATAAAATTTTTCTATTTTTATAAATAAAATAAAATTTAAAAAATAAAATTAAATTAAAAATATTTATTTCAAAAATTGGAAAAATTATTCAAAAAAATTAAAATAAATTTTTTAATTAAAAAAAAAATATTAAAAATATAGAAGGAAAAATGATAAAATAATAGAAAAAATATAGAAAATTTTTTAAATGTTGTTCTTGTTAATTTACAAAAAAAAAAATTAAATAAAATCTTAGCTGTTCAAAATAATAAAAAAAAATTAAATTAAGATATTTTTTACTCTTTGAAGCAAAAATCGAGGCAAAAATTTAGAAAAAAAATTATTAAAAATGGAAAAAATAAATTTTAATAAAAAAATATTGAAAATAAACTTGTCAAAAAAATTAAATTAAATTTTTAATTAAAAAAATTATTTAAAATATGGAATAAAAATTATGCAAAAATAAAAAAATAAGGAAGATCTTTAAAAATATTTTAAAATATTTTGCGAAAAAATAAAATGTTTAAAGGTTTGTTTGAAAATGGAAAAAAATTCGAAATGTTCAAACAAAAATATTAAAATTCTTTTAAAAATCCATTGAACAAATGAAGAAAAAATGTCTTAAAAAATAATAAAAATTACTCACATCATTCCTTTCCCGATCCCGTCGATCACGTTCTCGCTCCCTATCACGTCTTCGATCCTCGCGTTCTCGTTCCTTCGAACGTTCCCTCCGATTTTGACGCATTTGTTCTCGTCTCCGCTGTCTCCGTTCCTCATACGACATCTTCCGATACTCATCCGAGTCGTAACTTTCCGCATCAGAAGATCCCTTGACAGAATCATCATCCAATACAATCGTTCCCATATTCGGGGGCGGCGATCCTCCTCGAACATTCATCATTTCATACTCATCGGCATACTCTTCCCCGTCATCTTCATTCATTTTTTGTCGTTTTTGGGGCGTCGAATTATCCGCCGCCTTTTTACTTTCCTTGTTTTTGTTCCGTTCCGACTTTGGCTTGCGACGCTTTCGACTTTTGGGAACGGGAGGCTCTTCCGCTGGCTCTTTTGCCGTGATATTCGGCAATGGTGGCTCAACGCCTGCCTTTTTCAACATATTTGCCATCGTTTTTTCGACATTTGTTGTCCAGTCATCTAAAAATTTCGAGTTTTAAAAGGAAAATCTTTTTTTTAGGACAAAAATTACCTTCCATCGAGCCACTTCGCTTCTCAATCTTCTCAGGTTTCTTTTCTGAAGCCTTTTTTTGCTCTGAATCACCGTCTGGCTTGCTGGCATTTTCATTATTAGCCCCTTCGGCGGGCATTTCTTCCTCTTCGTCATCCTCAATTTCGCCATCTTCCAAATCTTCTTTGTCGCTCATGGTCTATTTGAAGAAAAAAAGCCTTTTAAAACACTCTTCAAGCCAGTCAACGGCAAAAATGTTGCGATTGTTCAAACAAAAGTGGAGAAAATCGAGAGAGAGCGTCAAAAAAGGGGAAATTCACGTATGTCTGTGACTCGTACAGCAACAAAAACAAACAATTCATGAAAATCCACGTTTCCCTTTGAATTTTTAATGACGACTGGACTTTTTTCCACAATGGCTCATTGAATATTTAAAAAAAAAACGCTTAATAGAGACATTCGTATCGAAACAGAACCTGATTGATTGTTAATTTTTGTAATTTTCCATAAAATTTTCCACTTTTCTTGGAAAATCGGCGTGGAAATTTTCACAAAAAATTACCGACGTCTAATTTTCATCAAAATTTTCAATAAAAAACATCAGAAAAATGAATTTTTAGGTCAAAATGTGCGCTTTTTAAAATTACAATGGACCCCTATCCAAGCAAATATGTGTCGCTACGTTACGTACATACTCTGTGTCGATACGAATGCTCAAGTCATCAACTTTAATGATGTTCAATGATGCTCGCTTTCTCTCATCGCAGCATTTTTTGCAGCTTTTTTATGGAATTTAATCACAACCATGCAAATTTTTCGCAACTTTTTCCTTGAAAAATCCTTTTATACGCCAAAAATAGTCTCAACACAGCAGAAAATTCTCGTCATTACGTCACACAATTAAAATTCAATGACGATAATGATGATTTTTTTTAGGTGGCGACAATTACTTACACAACAAAAGCTATTTTTTCTCAAAAATTTCGTGTTTCTCAAAAATTTCACTTCTTCAGCAAATTTTTTTTTCGTATTTTGGTACCAAAAATCTATTAATTTAAATTAAGCTGCATTAATTTTCAACACACATCGGTTGATGATTGTCATAAAATGAATTTTTTTGTCGTTTTCTATCGACACAGACTCTCGCTACGACGTGCCCTGCCTTTGTGAGTGTATTCAATATGGCAGCTGATATTACTGCTGAAAATGACGCGTAAATGAGACTTTTTTTTTGGTAGCATGAAAAATTTATCGCTTTTTTGGCAATTAATTAGATCGATGAAGCGATGGTTGCTACGCCCAAAAAAAAAAGGCTCACGCTTCGGACTTCGAAAGAGGCTCGAGAGTCACGAAATAGAGCGGAACAGAGGTCAAAGTCCCTGACCCGAAACAATTTTTTTGTGTGACTCGACTCGGCCATAAAAGGATTTTTCCAAGAAGTAGAAGTTGCTTTGATGAAAATAAATATTTTTTGTTTTTGTTTAACGAGTAAAAAGATGTCGGATCATACGTTTTTCGAGTTTTCGATAATCTCGTAATTAGATACGGTAGTAGTTATATGTATGTATATGTAAAGCACTAATAATAATATTTCTTTTCTTTTTTTAAACAACAACTCATACAAATGAATTCATTTAGAGAACTTTTGTGTGTTGTGCGATGAACCTTCTTCAATGAAATATAAAATCTATCTGCATTCCGTTCTCAGTTGCGAGGTGTTTTTATGACGCGGCACAGAGAGAATCGGAGTAGGGAAAGTGGTGGGGATGAGATATGATGACCAGATATCCAAATTTTTGTGTCCCGATTTTTATGAAATTTTTTAAAATGTTTAATTTTTTGATAATTTTTTTTTAAATTTTATCAAAGCCATTTTTGTCAAATCTTGCTCCAAATGGATAAAAATTTGTCAGAGGGCTCTAATTTATCATTTTTAATCATTTTATAACTCAAAACTGCCAAAAAATTGAAACTGAAAAAAAAATTTTTTTGACATAGTTTTGTTTTGAAAACTAAATTAAGAGCAAAAAAAACTGTGTCAAAAACTGTGTCAAAAACTGCGTCAAAGCCATTTTTGTCAAATCTTGCTCCAAATGGATAAAAATTTGTCAGAGGGCTCTAATTTATCATTTTTAATCATTTTATAACTCAAAACTGCCAAAAAATTGAAACTGAAAAAAAAATTTTCCTTTGACTTTGACATGAGGGCCATTTTTGTCAAATTTCTTGCTCCAAATGGATAAAAATTTGTTTCTAAAAAATCTTTTAAATCAAAACTGAGAAAAAAAAAAAAATTTTTCTGTGTCAAAAACTGTGTCAAAAACTGCGTCAAAGCCATTTTTGTCAAATCTTGCTCCAAATGGATAAAAATTTGTCAGAGGGCTCTAATTTATCATTTTTAATCATTTTATAACTCAAAACTGCCAAAAAATTGAAACTGAAAAAAAATTTTTCCTTTGACATAGTTTTGTTTTAAAAACTAAATCAAGAGCAAAAAAACTGTGTCAAAAACTGCGTCAAAGCCATTTTTGTCAAATCTTGCTCCAAATGGATAAAAATTTGTCAGAGGGCTCTAATTTATCATTTTTAATCATTTTACAACTCAAAACTGCCAAAAAATTGAAACTGAAAAAAAATTTTTCCTTTGACATAGTTTTGTTTTAAAAACTAAATCAAGAGCAAAAAAACTGTGTCAAAAACTGCGTCAAAGCCATTTTTGTCAAATCTTGCTCCAAATGGATAAAAATTTGTCAGAGGGCTCTAATTTATCATTTTTAATCATTTTACAACTCAAAACTGCCAAAAAATTGAAACTGAAAAAAAATTTTTCCTTTGACATAGTTTTGTTTTAAAAACTAAATCAAGAGCAAAAAAACTGTGTCAAAAACTGCGTCAAAGCCATTTTTGTCAAATCTTGCTCCAAATGGATAAAAATTTGTCAGAGGGCTCTAATTTATCATTTTTAATCATTTTACAACTCAAAACTGCCAAAAAATTGAAACTGAAAAAAAATTTTTCCTTTGACATAGTTTTGTTTTAAAAACTAAATCAAGAGCAAAAAAACTGTGTCAAAAACTGTGTCAAAAACTGCGTCAAAGCCATTTTTGTCAAATCTTGCTCCAAATGGATAAAAATTTGTCAGAGGGCTCTAATTTATCATTTTTAATCATTTTATAACTCAAAACTGCCAAAAAATTGAAACTGAAAAAAAATTTTTCTTTGACATAGTTTTGTTTTAAAAACTAAATCAAGAGCAAAAAAACTGTGTCAAAAACTGTGTCAAAAACTGTCAAAGCCATTTTTGTCAAATCTTGCTCCAAATGGATAAAAATTTGTCAGAGGGCTCTAATTTATCATTTTTAATCATTTTACAACTCAAAACTGCCAAAAAATAGAAACTGAAAAAAAAAATTTTTCTTTGACATAGTTTTGTTTTGAAAACTAAATCAAGAGGAAAACTAAATCAAAAACTGTCAAAGCCATTTTTGTCAAATCTTGCTCCAAATGGATAAAAATTTGTCAGAGGGCTCTAATTTATCATTTTTAATCATTTTACAACTCAAAACTGCCAAAAAATTGAAACTGAAAAAAAATTTTTCTTTGACATAGTATTGTTTTAAAAACTAAATCAAGAGCAAAAAAACTGTGTCAAAAACTGCGTCAAAGCCATTTTTGTCAAATCATGCTCCAAATGGATAAAAATTTGTCAGAGGGCTCTAATTTATCATTTTTAATCATTTTATAACTCAAAACTGCCAAAAAATTGTAAACTGAAAAAAAATTTTTCTTTGACATAGTATTGTTTTAAAAACTAAATCAAGAGCAAAAAAACTGTGTCAAAAACTGCGTCAAAGCCATTTTTGTCAAATCTTGCTCCAAATGGATAAAAATTTGTCAGAGGGCTCTAATTTATCATTTTTAATCATTTTATAACTCAAAACTGCCAAAAAATTGAAACTGAAAAAAAATTTTTCTTTGACATAGTTTTGTTTTAAAAACTAAATCAAGAGCAAAAAAACTGTGTCAAAAACTGCGTCAAAGCCATTTTTGTCAAATCTTGCTCCAAATGGATAAAAATTTGTCAGAGGGCTCTAATTTATCATTTTTAATCATTTTATAACTCAAAACTGCCAAAAAATTGAAACTGAAAAAAAATTTTTCCTTTGACATAGTTTTGTTTTAAAAACTAAATCAAGAGCAAAAAAACTGTGTCAAAAACTGTGTCAAAAACTGCGTCAAAGCCATTTTTGTCAAATCTTGCTCCAAATGGATAAAAATTTGTCAGAGGGCTCTAATTTATCATTTTTAATCATTTTATAACTCAAAACTGCCAAAAAATTGAAACTGAAAAAAAAATTTTTTCTTTGACATAGTTTTGTTTTAAAAACTAAATCAAGAGCAAAAAAACTGTGTCAAAAACTGTGTCAAAAACTGCGTCAAAGCCATTTTTGTCAAATTTTGCACCAAATGGATAAAAATTTATCAAAAGGGCTCTAATTTATCATTTTTAATCATTTTATAACTCAAAACTGCCAAAAAATTGAAACTGAAAAAAAATTTTTTCTTTGACATAGTTTTGTTTTAAAAACTAAATCAAGAGCAAAAAAACTGTGTCAAAAACTGTGTCAAAAACTGCGTCAAAGCCATTTTTGTCAAATCTTGCTCCAAATGGATAAAAATTTGTCAGAGGGCTCTAATTTATCATTTTTAATCATTTTATAACTCAAAACTGCCAAAAAATTGAAACTGAAAAAAAATTTTTTCTTTGACATAGTTTTGTTTTGAAAACTAAATCAAGAGCAAAAAAACTGTGTCAAAAACTGTGTCAAAAACTGCGTCAAAGCCATTTTTGTCAAATCTTGCTCCAAATGGATAAAAATTTGTCAGAGGGCTCTAATTTATCATTTTTAATCATTTTATAACTCAAAACTGCCAAAAAATTGAAACTGAAAAAAAATTTTTTCTTTGACATAGTTTTGTTTTAAAAACTAAATCAAGAGCAAAAAAACTGTGTCAAAAACTGTGTCAAAAACTGCGTCAAAGCCATTTTTGTCAAATCTTGCTCCAAATGGATAAAAATTTGTCAGAGGGCTCTAATTTATCATTTTTAATCATTTTACAACTCAAAACTGCCAAAAAATAGAAAATGAAAAAAATTTTTTTCTTTGACATAGTTTTGTTTTGAAAACTAAATCAAGAGCAAAAAAACTGTGTCAAAAACTGTGTCAAAAACTGCGTCAAAGCCATTTTTGTCAAATCTTGCTCCAAATGGATAAAAATTTGTCAGAGGGCTCTAATTTATCATTTTTAATCATTTTATAACTCAAAACTGCCAAAAAATTGAAACTGAAAAAAAAAATTTCTTTGACATAGTTTTGTTTTAAAAACTAAATCAAGAGCAAAAAAACTGTGTCAAAAACTGTGTCAAAAACTGTGTCAAAGCCATTTTTGTCAAATCTTGCTCCAAATGGATAAAAATTTGTCAGAGGGCTCTAATTTATCATTTTTAATCATTTTACAACTCAAAACTGCCAAAAAATTGAAACTGAAAAAAAAAATTTCTTTGACATAGTTTTGTTTTAAAAACTAAATCAAGAGCAAAAAAACTGTGTCAAAAACTGTGTCAAAGCCATTTTTGTCAAATCTTGCTCCAAATGGATAAAAATTTGTCAGAGGGCTCTAATTTATCATTTTTAATCATTTTATAACTCAAAACTGCCAAAAAATTGAAACTGAAAAAAAATTTTTCCTTTGACATAGTTTTGTTTTAAAAACTAAATCAAGAGCAAAAAAACTGTGTCAAAAACTGCGTCAAAGCCATTTTTGTCAAATCTTGCTCCAAATGGATAAAAATTTGTCAGAGGGCTCTAATTTATCATTTTTAATCATTTTATAACTCAAAACTGCAAAAAAATTGAAACTGAAAAAAATTTTTTTCTTTGACATAGTTTTGTTTTGAAAACTAAATCAAGAGCAAAAAAACTGTGTCAAAAACTGCGTCAAAGCCATTTTTGTCAAATCTTGCTCCAAATGGATAAAAATTTGTCAGAGGGCTCTAATTTATCATTTTTAATCATTTTATAACTCAAAACTGCCAAAAAATTGAAACTGAAAAAAAATTTTTCTTTGACATAGTTTTGTTTTAAAAACTAAATCAAGAGCAAAAAAACTGTGTCAAAAACTGTGTCAAAAACTGCGTCAAAGCCATTTTTGTCAAATCTTGCTCCAAATGGATAAAAATTTGTCAGAGGGCTCTAATTTATCATTTTTAATCATTTTACAACTCAAAACTGCCAAAAAATTGAAACTGAAAAAAAAAATTTTCCTTTGACATAGTTTTGTTTTAAAAACTAAATCAAGAGCAAAAAAACTGTGTCAAAAACTGCGTCAAAGCCATTTTTGTCAAATCTTGCTCCAAATGGATAAAAATTTGTCAGAGGGCTCTAATTTATCATTTTTAATCATTTTATAACTCAAAACTGCCAAAAAATTGAAACTGAAAAAAAATTTTTTCCTTTGACATTTTTTGTTTTAAAAACTAAATCAAGAGCAAAAAAACTGTGTCAAAAACTGTGTCAAAGCCATTTTTGTCAAATCTTGCTCCAAATGGATAAAAATTTGTCAGAGGGCTCTAATTTATCATTTTTAATCATTTTACAACTCAAAACTGCAAAAAAATAGAAAATGAAAAAAATTTTTTTCTTTGACATAGTTTTGTTTTGAAAACTAAATCAAGAGCAAAAAAACTGTGTCAAAAACTGCGTCAAAGCCATTTTTGTCAAATCTTGCTCCAAATGGATAAAAAAAAAAAAATTTATTTTTTTATAAACGCGTCAAATTTTTGTCAAATTCCAAATGGATAAAAATTTGTCAGAGGGCTCTAATTTATCATTTTTAATAATTTTGCATCTCAAAACTGCCAAAAAATTGCTGAAAAAAAAATTTTTCTTTGACATTTTTTTGTTTTGAACAAATTTTGTCAAAAACTGTGTCAAAAACTTATTTTTGTAAATTTGGATAAAAATTTGTCAAAGGGCTCTAATTTATCATTTTTAAACTCAAAACTGCCAAAAAATTGAAACTGATTTTTTTCTTTGACATAGTTTTGAATTGCTAAATCAGAGCAAAAAAACTGTTGTTAGTTATTTAAAAATTTGATTAATTTATCATTTTTAATCATTTTACAACTCAAAACTGCAAAATTGAAATATTTATTTAGAAAAAAAAATTTTTTTTTGAATTTAGTTTTGTTTTGAAAACTTCAATCTTAAGAACTAAAAGTTTGTTAGTTATAGACTGATTAACAAATCAAAAAATATTTTTTTTTAAATTTCTTCCACCATAATTTTTTTTTCGGAAGAATCGGAAACATTTTTGATTATTGTCGGCCTTTAAAATAGTTTTTTTTAAGGACGACGCATTATGTACTTAGTATTTATTTATTTCTATCATTAGAAGGTCGATTATTTGTTTTAACTAATTAAAATTAGAAATGTGTAAATTGGCTTTACACACGCAAAAATATATATAAGAGAAAAATATTTAAATTGAACAAAAACAAAGTGTATGCGGGAAATCCTCAATGACAACTATTAACATTTTATCTCATCTTCGTGTTTTTTTTTAGCTTATTGGTGCTGTTGCGGTGACTGCTGAACTTTCGTACGTTTGACAGCGCCAGTCGGCGTTTTTTCCATGACCCGTTTGTTGTTGACTGATATGGATTTTGCCGTTTGGGGATCTAAAAATAATTTTTTTTAGAATTTTTTTTAAGAATTTTTTCAAAAAATCTTACCTTGCAACCATCTAACTTGCGTCGCGGGTCCGTATCCCTTGTCGTTGCGCGCAGCAATGCGGAAAATAATTGCCGGCTTCGAGTTGTAGTCAATGTGTGCGGACTGCAGCGAGTTATTTTGGACGTTGCATTGATTATTGGGTCCGCAATACACCCGGATGAAGGCTAATTGCGATGGCGGGGTCTTTTCTTTTGCATTTTGCGCCTTGACGGCAAGGTAAACGGAGTACTCGAGAATGTCGCCTTCCGTGCTGGGTGGCGCCTCCCACGACAAATGAGCGCCATCGGTGGATTTGCTGATCTTAATGGCTGACGGAGCGCCGGGAAATCCGGGGAAGCAGGTTTTGAAGGGAGCGGGCTGATGAAAAAAATTTTTTTTAGAAAAAAGTTTGAAGAAAAAAAAATTAAAAACTTACTTCGCTCCATTCACTTCGACCGACAGCATTAATGGCGGCGATTCTAAAACGGTATGCCTTGCCAGGCTCCAAGGTGATGCGTCGTTTCTTCGACAAGTCCGGAAGATTGTCGGAATTCATGTTCGGGAACATCGAGCTATTCCATTCGTCGTAATCAATGAAATTGGAGACTGTGTGTGTCAAAGTTTTAAAAATGCCAACTGTGTGCCAGATTTCGTTTTCCTTGCGCTGTTGAGAAAAAAAAAATTAATCAAAAAATTAAAAAAAAAATATTTCGAAGCATAAAAATTTTTTTCGTAGAATTTCTAAAACTTAATTTAGGCCGTTCCAAATTTTTTCCGATGTTTTTGTCCCAAAACATTTTTTTCAAAATGGGGGGGGGCAAAATAAAAAAAAAAGTTTTGAAATACTGTTTCATACAAAATGCCAAAATATTAACAAATTTTGGTCTTTCATGAATATTTTAGTAGTTTTTGTGGCATTTACATTTAGATTTGATGATTTAAAATTAATCTGAAAGTGTATTTCAAGTTAAAAATTTTAACAAAAAATTTCCTAAAAATAACCGTCAATAATTTTTGAAAAATAATTTTTAGGAAATATTTTTTTGGAAGATAATTCATTTTAAATTTCGATTTTCAACAAAAAAATTTTAAAAATTAACAATATTTTAAAAAATTTTTGAAAATTCCTTGAAAAAGTAAGGAAAATGACCAAAAAATGGTCAATTTTGATAAAATTTTTAACTTTTTTTTTTATTTTGCCCCATTGGATTTTCGGCTTTTAAAATGGGGCAGGGGACAAAAACATAGAATAAAATTTGGAGCGGCCTTAATTTAATTTAAAATAAATTTAAAAATTAATTTAAAAATTTTTTTTATAAGTTTTTCACATTTTTTTTTCAATTATTTTAAGAGAATATTTTAAATTTTTTTTAAAGACTTTCGAACATTTTTTTTTAATTTTTAAAGATTTTTTTATTTTGATTTTATTTTTTTTTTATTTTTAAATATTTTTAATGAAGTTTTGATTTGAATTTCGAAAAAAAAATTATTTCGTTTAATTTTTTTTTAAAATTTATTTTTGATTTTTCTATTATTTTTTTAAAAATGTTTCAATTAGCAAATTTTAATAAAAATAACATTAGAAATAACAAAAACTTGATAATTTCTAAGTTTTTTAAAAAATTATTTAAAAAAAAATTTCAAAACTTTTTTAATTTCTTATTTTTTTTTTAAATTTTTATTTTTGAAAAATATTTTAAAACTTAATTTCTTATTTTTATTTATTTTTTTTTAACAAGAGTATGAAATGAATTTTGGTGGCTTTAATTTCAAATTTTATTTTTTTTTTCACTGAAAATTTGAAAAAGTAGGAAAATATTGACTTTTGAACCAATTTAAATAAAATTTTTAATCAATTTAAACCACTTTTGGTCTAAAAATTACCAAAACTGGAGAAATTTTTGATTTAGAAAAAAAAAAAAATCTCTTAAAGCGACGAAAAAATAAAAAAAAAATTTTTAATTATTTCTAATTAAATTTTATGAAAAAAAACTCACCTCTTCCTTTGGCACGCCCTTCCCTTGCTTCAGCTTATTATCGAGTGGCTTAATGCCCGGCGACCGGTTTGTCACGGTTGTCGTTTTCACCGTACTTGCCAACTGTTGATTTGTCGAGGCCTGTAAGGCAGCGGATGCCAACGCATCCAATGGTCCAGACGACGTAAACTGCTTAAAGATATCATCTTCCGTGACTAAGAAATTTCCCGTGGCGCCATCTTCCGCTTTCGCATCATCTTCCTCCTTTTGAATGAGGCTCGACGAATCGAGTGCTTGCGTACTTGTCTCAAATTGACTCAAAAGGTCAAAACATTGCTGCTGATTGGCAATCAGTTCGCCACTTTTAATCGTCGTCAAGATATTGGCAGCTTCGGTTTCTGTCTCACTTGGTCCTTGAACGCCCGTTTGTGTCGCCGATTGCTCGTCTTCCGTCTTAATTTCCGGTTTTTCATCGGTTTCAGTTTTGGGTTGTTCCTGTTTCATCACAACAACGCCGGCATCGTCCTCCTTTGGCTTGTACAACGTGCTTGCGGAGATGTTTGACTCGATATCCTGGGCATCGAGCATATCTTGGGCATCTTTTGACGTGTCAAATTTCTCTTCGGGCTCTTCTTCCATCGGTTCTTCCTCCTTAATGGCGTCTTCGGGTGTCGTTTCCGCTTTTGTCTCTTCTTCGACGGCATTTTCAGCTGGTTCTGTGGCGGAAAGTTGTTGCAAAGCATCAGACGTGTCGTTTCCGCTCAAGTGAAGTGTGATATTTGTCGAATCTTCGGTCATGTTGGAGGGTTGCTCGGATTCTTGGGTGGCTGTGGAGTCATTCATGACGGCATCCGACTGTTCGAGTGCCTCCAAAGCCTCTTCCGGCGTAATTTCATCCATTTTTTCATCATTTTCATCGGCAGGGGTGACATCTCTGGGTGGTGTTGGAGCTCCGCCGTACAATCCAAGACGAATGTAACGCGGTTTGACGCGTTTTTTAGCTTTAAATTTGCCCGGATACTTTCTGATGATCGACGTTCGTCGTTCAAAGGTCTCTTCTTCACTTTCCGAATCAACTGTCGACGATTCGCCTTCGCGACGCAGTGATCGAATGTCATTCAAGCCATCCGTTTGCTCGATCATGTCGTTAATATCGATGCTATTCGGGTCAATTTGTCCCGTTACGTCTTGAACTTGCATAATTTGGCCCGAGGCACTGCTAACTTGGACCGTTTTTATTTGTTGACCTTGCTGGATGAACTTTCCCTGTGGCACAACGATAATTTTCTTCTGTTGTTGCCCGCCGGCGCTATTGCTCATCTGCCCACTTTGACCCGCCGGTAAAATTGTGACAGTTTTGGGTCCGCCAGCACTTGCCAACTGCACCGTAAGTGCTTTTCCGCCAATCGTGAGGGTCTTTTGCGGCATAAATCCTTGCGTTTGTTGCACTTTGGCGCCTTGCATGCCCATCGGCATCGTCAAAGTGATCGGTTTGCCGGTGTTACTTTGCAATCCGCGGATCATCTTTACTTGGTTGCCCTGCTGAACGACATTTGCCGACGAGACGGTGTTCAAAACTTGCGTCGATTGCAAATTGACGATATTTCCGCCTGCAGCTGACGTTACAATGCCCGAACTTTGAACCGTGCGAACTTGCGGCGTTGTCGTCACGACAATTATCTGCTGATTCGTGCGAATTTGCTGTCCCGCCTTGTTCGTGATGACAATTGTGGGTTTTCCCTGCATGTTGGGCGTCACTTTACCCATCTGGATCATGTTGGAGTTCTTTACGAGAATTTGTTTGTTGCCCACTGTCGACGATGGCATCAATTTGACGACATTTCCGCTCACAACGGCCGTTTTATTGGTTGATCCCGCCGCGTTAAGCACTTGCGTTCCCTGCGTATGCAAAATATTTCCTTGTTGCACGATTTGCGTGCTGCCCGTTTGACTGCCGCCCGGCTTTTGGACGACATTTACGGTTTGCGGCACCGTTTGTACCGTCATGCCTTTGCTCGTTTTCACGAGAGTCACGAAATGCGGCTGGTTTCCGGTCGTGTTGAATTTCACGGGTATCGATTTGTTGGTGTGATGGATGATCACTTGTTTGCCGCCCACTTGCGCTGTTTGTCCCGCGGGAATTATTTGTTGCGAGGAAGTGTTTCCGGTGCCGCCGCTTGCTTGAACCGTTTGGATTGTGCCTTGACTCGTGCGGATCATCGTACCGGAAACTGTGGGTTGCGTGGCGAGACGAACAGTTTGGTTGCCGGAAAGCACGTGAATTTGTTGGGGTTGCTGCGATTGCGGAGTCGAGGTGAGAACGCGCACATTCGATTGCAGCGGAGATGGCGATGAAACGGTGATCGTTTGTTTGCCCGCTTGAAGGGGTTTCGTTTGGACTTTTGCCAAGGTGCCAGCACGCTGAATCTGAAAAAAATTATTAAAAAAAATAATTATTTAATAATTTTAAAAATTCAAAGGACACTTAAAATTTCAATTTTATTAAATTTTTAATTAAATTTATTTATTTTAGGACAAAAAAAATATTTTTAATTTTTTTTTAATTCTAAGAATATATTTTTGAAGCTTTTTTTTATCATTTTTGAAAGAAAAAATATAAAAATTAATTTTAAAATTATTTTTTTTTTAATTTAAAAATTATTTTTTATTTTTTTTTATTTTAAAATTATTTTTTTTTAATCTTAGAATTTTTGGAAAATTTCAAATCATAAATTTTTTGTCAAATTTTCAAAACTAGACTTTTTTGAGTATTTTTTCATATATTTTTCAACCTAAAAACCAAAAATATTTTTTTATATTGCACTGGAAGTCTCAGGATTTCTTATAATTTTACAAAATTAAAAATTTTATAGTATTTTTTTTTAAATATCACTAATTTTTTTTTTTTTTCAAGGAATTTTAAAAAATTATATAATTTTTTTTCAATTAAAAAAATATTTTAAATTTTTGCAAGGTAAATAAATTTAATATTTAATGTATTTAAATGTTTTTTTACTTTTTCTTTGAAAAAATTTTTGGGACAAAACAATAAATTTGGAACGGCCTTATTAAATTTTAATTTTAACAATAACAAATTTTTTTAGCAAAGATCTATAAAAAAAATTTCACTTCAATTAAAAATTTTTAAAAATTCAATGAAAAAATTTAATGACTTCTCCTATCTAAATTTGGATGAAAAAAATGTTTCTTGATCAAAAAAAAATTTTTTTTTTCATTTTTTTCCCTGTTTTCTTTTTTGGTTTAAGTTTAACCTTGAAAACCAAAGATTAAAAATAAGTTGAAATAAAATTTTAATAAAATTTAAAAAATTTTTGATTTAAAATTTTTAAAATTTTCATGTTTTCAAAAATTTAAAAAAAAAATTAAAAAATTTGAAATAAAAAAAGTAAAACTTACCGCTGATTGTGGACTAAGAATCATATTTCCACTTTGATTGATAATTTGCGTCGTGCTTGCAGCAGCTGTTGGCGTTACGTTATTAAGACCCGGCGATACAACCGTTGTCAAAGATGGTTTTCGCACTTGAACTTGTTTGCGAACTTGTCCAACAGCAACTAAAAAAATAAAAATTTTCAATAAAAACCCCAAAATTTATTAAAAATAAAATCTTACTTGGAGATGTAGCATCTTCGATGCCTTGCGGAAGTGCTTGAACGACGGGTTGCGGAGGCGTTGGCGTCGACGGAGGTGTCGGGATTTTTTGTACTTCCAAGATGTAATGGGAAGCGGTAGGGGTTGCGGCCCAACACAGTTCGAGAGAATTCGTTGAGGCACGTACGAGTTGCACTTTCGTGCTTTGACTTGGCGGCTCAACTTCTAAGTACCATAAATCTTTGCAACAAACCTGAAAATTCAATTTTTTTTTTGAGATTTTTTGAAATGAAAAAAAAAAATATTTTTTTTTCAGTGAGAGAGAGAAAGGGAGGTGCAAAGAGTTGAATGGAATAGAAAAAACTCTAAACAATTTAAGAATCAGTGTGAACAAATAAAAAAAAAAGAGAAAAATTGTTTGAGTAAAAAGTCAAAATTGGGCTGCGATTCACACCGATGACTTAAATTTGAAAAGAGCGCTCACCCTAACCTGGTTGTTCCAGGCTTTGCGATAACCATCGCGTCCCGACCACACGTAAAGTCGACTGTGGATACCAACAGCACAATGGCCAGCACGAGCACGTGGCGTATTTTCCTCGGATTCGTCTAACAGGATGTCTTCCCATGTCATTGTTTCTGTAAAATAAATATTTTATTTAGATTTTTTTCCTAATTTTTATCAAATTAAAAAGAAAGTTTTCGAAAATGTTTCAAAAAATTGGTTTTTAATTAATTTAAAAAATTTTTTAAAAAGAATTTCGAGTATCAAGTGAACATTTTTAACTTTTCTGTATTTTTTTGACCAATTTTAAATAAAAAAAAAATTATAAAAAATATCAAAATTTTCGTAAAAATCAGATTTTTCGAAATATTATCCTTGTTTTTTTTAAATTTTGAGTTCGAATTGTTCAATTTTTTAAAAATTTTTTTTAAATATACAAATTTTTTTTGAAATTGGTTTAAAATCAGGATTTTAGAATTTATTTTCTTACTCTTTTTGAATTTTGAGTTGAAAAAGTTCAATTTTATACAAATTTTTTGAAGAAATATCAAAATTTTTGTTAGAATTGGGTTGAAATCCAA